>NC_134102.1:15836450-16002078 GCF_000715075.1 Nicotiana tabacum | reverse complement strand
GCTTCTGCAAATATCTTTGCACATACTTTAATAAACCAAGTATGTTTGTTTCGATCATTATTGTAGTATAACACTTTATCAAATGCCTGGATATAATCCCAATAGGTAAAATTCATTCTAGATTTGTTAAGGCTTATCTGCCTTTCTTTCATTGTGGATATACCCCAGTCTTCAACAGATATGATCTGTTTAATTATAATCTTTGAGAAGTTATAAACGTTCTCGTCTGTGCTATACCCAGAAAAGTGCTGAAAATCTGCACTGCCTGTACTGGTTAGTATTGTTTCATAATAGGAGCGGATTTTGTATGACTCACCCGGATAATATAAACCATTTATTAAATACCTTTGGTATATCTTCCACGACTCTTCTTTTCTCTGAATGTTAGAGTTTTCTAAAAGAAATATCATTTCCTTTTTTGACACTTTCTCATATGACTTGATATCATCATTGTCATCTTTTGTGATGGAAACAAAAGTATCACTTTGCTTGGCAGAAATATCTTTCTGTTTTTGAGCAGTCAAATAGGCCTGCAAATGTGCGTATAACAGGCTATCTTCTGGAATATCTTCCAGATGGACAGATGGTCCGATCGATGATTCTTCTCTGAGAGATATCCTCTCATTGGTTAAACTCTTTCTTCCCATTTGTATAACTGGGGAGTTTGATGTGGATCCGTATGACGATCCTGAAGGTGATGACCTTCCTCTGGACTGTGGGGATGATCTTCCCTAACCTCTACCTCTTCCCCTACCCCAGGGGGGTTCCATCCTGTAAATATTCACGGGATAAGAAATCTGGCAGAGAATTATCAATTCCCTTTTTATATTGTATTTCAAAATCAAAAGGGGCTAATTGAGCGTGCCATCTTGCAAATATCATTTTCGAGGCATCATGTTTAAAGTCTTTATTAAACATATATTTAACAGATTGTGCGTTAGTTTTTATTAAAAACTTTTGATTGTATAAGTCGTCCTGAAATTTTAAAACACATTTTACTATGGTTAACATTTCATGTGCCACAGTAGCGTATTTTCTCTGGGCTTCAGACCATTTACCAGAGTAGAATCTAATCAGATATTCATGCTTATTATTGGGATTTATCTATTTCAAAATCCCTCCGTAACCAATATTAGACGCATCAGTCTCTATAATCTTTTGCCATGCAGGATTAGCAAGGGTTAAGTAAGGTAAATATTTAACACGTTGCTTAATATTTTTAACCAAAGTAGTATGACTATCAGTCCAAGGATTTTTATAATTCTTTTTTAGCCTATCATATAAGGGGGCTAAATCACGCGATAAATTTTTATAAAAAGGCGAAATATAATTTAAACTTCCCAAAAATCTTTGTAACTGAGTTCTATCAGTAATAACATCGGGAAAGTTTGAAGCAAAATCTATCGATCTTTGAATAGGAGTAATTTTTCCTTGACAAATATAATGTCCTAAGAATCGAATGTTAGTTTGGAATAAACTCATTTTTTGTTTTGAGATAATCAAACCATTTTGTATAACAATTCTTTTGAAAATGTCTAAATGCTTAATATGCATTTCAAGTGTTTTGGAAAATACCAAAATGTCATCGATATAAATAATGATGAAGTCTAGATAGGGGTTGAAAATATCATTCATAATTTTTTAAAATTCTGAAGGGGCATTCTTCAAACCAAAAGGCATAACATTCCATTCATATTGCCCAAATGGAACATTAAAAGCAGTTCTATAAGTATGCTCTTTAAATATTTGAATCTGCCAATATCCAGATTTTAAATTAAATTTTGAAAATATATTGGCATCATATAATCTAGACAATAAATCTCTTTTATTAGGAATAGGATACCTAACCCACTTCAAATATTTATTCAAGGGCTTATAATTAATGACCAATCTAGGAACACCACGTTCCTTTTCAGCTGCGTTATTAACATAAAAAGATGTACAAGACCAAGGAGATTTTGAGGGTTTTATCAAACCCTTTGATAGCAAGCTATCAATCTCTTTTTTGCAAAATTCTACCAATTCTGCGTTCATCTGACAAGGTCGAGATTTAGTAGGAATATCATCCTTAGAGAAATTATCTTCATACGGAAGAGTAACAATATGCTTTTTTCGATTCCAAAAAGCACTAGGATGCTCAGCACAAATATCAACAGCAATCTGCTCGGAAATCAATTTGATTTTTTCCTGTACTTTAGTAGAATTTAAAGTATCAAATATATTCATACTAAACAATTCTAATTGTAAAGAATCAACATGTTTTTGCTTCATATTAATTAAAGCATTAATATTTCTAGTTACTGGATCTGTAACAAAAGTATAACTTATCTCTTTATCCTTATAGGTAGCAGTAAAACCTTTCGAGTCTATGCTAGTAAAAGGATAAATAGCGTTAATAAACGTTGTTCCAGGTATAATAGGAGGGTATAACTGGTTTTTTACCAAGAAAAAGAAGTGAGGAATACAGACTTTATTCTGACAAATACCCGTATTAGGAAGCGTATACTTTATATCTAAAGCATGTCCGGATGCAGATCTAACCATATGAGTAGTTTTTTAAAAATATTTCGTAGGTATTAAACCTTCTTGAATGCAGCTAACATCTGCTCCACTATCAATCATGGCAATGTTTGTAATAGAAAAACTATTATCAATGAGAATAGTACATTTGATATACCATTTATGAGCAGTAATAATTTGCATCATTCCTAAAAACATATCATGTTTAGGATTAAAACTAATAGGTTTTTCTTCAATATCATTTTCAAAAATACCATTATTTTTATCATTAGATTTCTCAGCTGGAGAATTGATTTTCTCAATCTGAGTAATCCTATGATCACAAATCATTTAATTTTGTTTAAGAGATTTAATCTCTCAATCTGAGTTGAAACGATATACTATATATACAGTATAGTATAGTATATATAGTATACTATACTATATATACAGTATAGTATAGTATATTGAAATGATTTGTATATATAGTATATCGTAATATATATATATATATATATATATATATATATATATATATATATATATATATATATATATATATATATATATATATATATATATATATATATATATATATATATATATATATATATATATATATATATATATATATATATATATATATATATATATATATATATATATATATATATATATATATATATATATATATATATATATATATATATATATATATATATATATATATATATATATATATATATATATATATATATATATATACTATATATTCGATATATTCAATATATATACATATCTTAAGATGTATATATAGTAAATCGAATATAGCTTATATATCTTAAGATGTATATATAGTAAATCGAATTATATTATATATATATATATATATGTATATATAGTATATAAATCGAATATAGCTTATATATCTTAAGATGTATATATAGTATATAAATCGAATATAGCTTATATATCTTAAGATGTATATATAGTATAGTATAGTATATATATTATAAATTTATAACGCATTGCTTTGAATATCTCTTTACAATAGTTTTGTCTTTAAATTTGAATTAAAAAATTTAGGTGACAATTCTATAATATAATTTACTAGGAATTGCCTTAGATATTTTTATTACCATTTTTTTTCTCTAACTTGTATAAAAATAATTTAAAAAATAGAAAGTTTTCGTTGGGCCCACTTGGGCCTGCTTAGGACCGTTTGGGCCCGCTTAGGCCCGGGACCGGCCCACTTAATACGGGACCGCTAGTTCGTGGTCCCGGTCCTGGACCGGTTCCAATAAAAAGCCCGCGAAGCCCAGGACCGCTTAGGACCGGCCCGCCTAGGACCAGCCTACTTAGGACCGGGCCCGCGAAGCCCACTTAGGACCGGGCCCGGCCCACATGCCACCCATATATTACATTGATCACACTAAAACACAGAATCTTTTGCATTTGACTAAAAAGTTACGTCCCAAGAATTTATGTGATGTCGACGGTGTTTGACTAAGCACGATGTTTACGAAAGAAAAAAATATTTTTGAAATTTGTGATGTAAAACCTAGCGTACAAATTTATGTGACTATAATCATCACATTAATAGCGTGGATATTTATGGGGTCTACATTGTATATATAACGTCCAAGCGCTTTTTAGCCTAGCTCAGCTCTCTTATCCTCTGTTTTAAAAGGCGTTTCTGGGGAGAGCCCCGGGGCGAGGCGTACCAAAAATGCTCCGGGGCGAAAGTCTCAAGAGGCGTACGCCCCGCAATTTGGGATGTACGCCCGGGCGTTCAGGGCGCATTTTTTAGTAATGAGTAAGCCCTAGAGACTTTTTCAAATTAAAACAAAATTTGTTGAATTAGTCCTTCATATAATACCCAAATTCTCAAAAGTCAGTTTGGTAATTACTCAAAAGGTTTAAAAAGGATATTCAAAAGTATTAAATTTAAAAGTAAAGACCTTTTTTTTTATTTATTGATTTAAGCCCTAATTCATGGTTTTTCCAATTTTTTATCTTGTCCGCTAGTCTGCTAATATTTTCCAAAAGCAACGAATATTTAATTTTCTTTACAAATACAAAGAGAACTATATTTTTCTTCATAGCAGCAAATTCAAATTTCAAATTGCAGGTTAATCATCCTTTTTGTTCCTCCATATAGAAAACTTTATTCTTTTAGACTCAAATTACTTGTGCTTGTAAGTAACGTATAATAGATTATTTTGATTAGTTTTTTGAGGAGATGGGGCATACATATATATAGTTTTCTTCAATTTTTATGCAATTTTACTTGTTTATAAATATTAACTATCATTATATTATTTTATAAAATATTAAAAATTAAATACCTATGGGGCTTACGCCCCGCTGAGGTATATATAAAACGCCCCGCCTTACGCTCACGCCTAATAAAACACTGCTCTTATCCATTGGTCCCATGCATTGAGCAAATACAATTGAACAAGATATGGCTAACATCAAGTGACCATTTTAAGATGTTGGAATAATTATTGTGTGCCTGCAAGATCAACGTTCCCTGTTTTTTCCCTTCAATTAGATTTTAGGCCAACTTACATGTACCTTGATTATTTTATTAGATGCTCGTTATCTTTCACTGATATAAGTATCGCACAACTCTGTTCACCAAAACTTAAGTAGAGATCAACGTTACCTGTTACCTCCCCCTTAATAGAATTTTCCAAAAACTTTTAGCCGAAAGTCTGCGTTATATATACGTTGCCCATAAGTAGTTGTAGTCCATTATCCTTTTATTTTTTGATTTTTTTGTCTTCTCTTCTTTTTTGAACTTTTTGTAGTAGTACTTACTGTTACGCGGCGCCTTCCCGAGATTCTTTGGAAGGGCGACGTAAGGTTAAGCAATCGATGCCCATCTAGTTACTATCCGCCAACTGAGGCCAGCTCCGTACGCTAGACTAGATTGTTAGTATCGTACGAGAAAACCAATGTTAAAAGCAATTGAGAGAACAGAAAAGAGAATTGAGAATGAAAGAAAGCTTGATTGCTTTAATGAAAGCTATTACAGAAAAGTAACACAGTGTCGAGGGGGAGAGACACCAGTACAGAGAATTGCTTGCTTACTAGAAAGATTGATTGCTTGATCCCCCTAATAATGTTTAAATAAATAAACCAAAGTTATAATACTTGACCTAACTAAGCTTAAGGAATATAATGGAAGTACATGAAACAAAATTGCTCTATATTTACAATGAAAAGGACTTAGTTTTCTACAAGGTAGAAATAGGTCCGTTTTCAGCAACCTTGTCATTGGCATCACGGTCTGCGCGTGCGGTGCTATTGGCATCAGCCTGCAGCTGGGCGCTGGCGAGGGCTATCGGTGGAGTGACAAAGGCACATGTGCGCAGCCAAGACCACGGGGCCGTCCATGGCGCTAGGCGTTGTGAGGCTTGCTAGGACGCCATGGGGCGCGTCCAAGGGGTCATGTGGCATGCCTGAAAAGCCGCCCATGACATACTAAGTTGGCGACATCCTTAGAGCCTTACTTGCAAGATAATCATCAATTAGGCTCTTGTAGGTTTTGAGGTTTGTTCCCCTCTCTCGTGTATTCTCCTCTTCATCACAACCCTACCATTTCACCAAGAATTCTTGGTGATCTTTCTTTGAGGAGTGAATCACTCGATCAACAAGAATAGCTTCAGCACACCTTTTTCCGGTTGAATTGGGGCCTCGAATACTGGGTATTGTGAGTTGGCTCCGTGAAGGGTCCTCCATGTCTTCCCGAAAAGGTTTCAGAAGACTGACATGGAAGACGGGATGAATTTTCCATCAAGCTTAGGTATCCACCCGGTATACAACTTTCCCAATGTGCCCTTCAATGGACAAGGGTCCAATATATTTTTGCAATAGGCGAGGGTCATGGACCCCTGCAAATAAGTACCGCTTTGGAATTTTGACCATCACTTTGTCTCCTACATGGTATTCAACAAAGCGACGATTTTGATCAGTATGCCTTTTCATCCGCTTTTGGGTTTTGATAAGATAGCTCTGCACTATCTCCAAATTTCGCTTCCATTCTTTTGAGAAGCTAGCAGCTCGAGGAGATTTTGACATGTTTGGTGCATTCACGGTGTGTGGGAGTAGCGGTTGTTGTCCGGTAATAATTTCAAAAGCGCTTTTGTTTGTACTAGAGCTCTTTTGTGAATTAAAACACAGTCGAGCAGCATCCAGAAGCTTCATCCAGTCCTTCTGCGATCTGGTTACCAAGTGGCAGATATATTCCTCTAGCATGCTATTGAACCGCTCCGTTTGGCCATCAGATTGCGGATGAAAACTTGAGCTGTGACTCAATTTTGACCCGAGGCACTTAAAGAGTTTGGTCCAAAAATTGCTAGTGAAGCGTGAGTCGCGATCACTAACGATGTCTTTAGGCAGGCCCCAATATTTTATGATATGAGAGAAAAAGAGTCAAGTTGTATCTTCTGCTGATATATATTGTATGATTGCTATAAAGGTAGCATACTTGGAAAATCGATCCACCACAACCAAGATAGTTGTGAGATCTCTGACCTTGGGCAACCCGGTGATGAAATCCAGAGAAATACTTTCCCAAGGTCTCTTTGGAATAGGTAGTAGTTCCAAGAGTCCCGCTTATGTCAAGCGGTCCGACTTGTCCTTCTGGAATACTAAACAAGGCTTCACATACTGAGCGACGTCATCAGCCATTTGAGGCCAATAATATGCGCAGTGAAGTAATGCCATAGTGCGTTCTTCACCGAGGTGGCCGGCCCACAAAGTATCATGGCATTCCGTCAGAAGAGTCCTTTGTAGATCTCCTCCTTTAGGAACATAAAGTCGGTTCCCTTTCACTTACAAGAATCCATCTTCTATGTAGAACTGGCGAGTCTTGCCCTGTCCTACTAGATCAACCAAATACTGTGCAGCAGCATTCTTGATGAGTAGATCCTATATATGGACTTTTATGGTGGTGCCTATTTCGCTCCCCCTCAGGGTGGCGAGTAGGAACACCAATGCTAAGTCATCCCTCCGACTAAGCGCATCAGCAACCTGGTGTTCGTAGTATTCGTAGACATACTTGTTGCCGCTAGAGATGCATCAACTCTCATAAGTATTCGTAGTTTGAATTTCGTTTTCTTCACACTATAAAAGAAAAAAATATTATGCTATATAGAAAGTATTGTCAAACTAAAAAAAAAGACAGTTTGGTGTCCTAAGCTCCTGCTATGCACGGGGTCGGGGGAATGGCCGGACCACAAGGGTCTATTGTACGCAGCCTTACCCTGCATTTCTTCAAGAAGCTGTCAAACTAACCAATATTATGTTAATAACTTACAATTAGGTTGGAGGTCCAACATGGGCAGTGAAACTCGGAAGAAGAGGTTCAACAACTGCAAGTCATACTCTTGCTGAAACAGATCTCCCCGGTCCATTTGATCCTCTTAATAGGCTTATTTCTAGCTTTGCAAGCAAAGGCCTTAGTACAAGGGATATGGTTGCTTTATGAGGAAAAAACTAATCAAGTTATTATTAAACATATATAGAATTTTTATCAAGCATGTAATTGTACAGATAATTAATTAGGAAGTACTTCTAATGATTTAAACTTTGTGATTGTAGGAGCACATTCAATTGGCTAAGCACAATGTTTCCTTTTCCGCGATAGGATTTATGGCAATGGAACAGACATCGATGCTGGATTTGCTAGCACAAGAAAACGTCAATGTACTAAAGAAGACCAAAATGGAAACCTAGCTCCACTTGATTTGGTTACACCTAATCAATTGGATAACAACTATTTCAAGAACTTGAGGCAAAGAAAAGGTCTTCTTCAATCAGATCAAGTCCTTCTTAGTGGTGGATCTACCGATAGTAATGTTTCTGAATATAGTAACAGTCCTTGCGCATTTGCCTCTGATTTTGCTGCTGCTATGATTAGAATGGGAGATATTAGTCCCCTAACTGGTCAAAATGGTATCATAAGAACTGTCTGCAGCTCCATAAATTGATCATTCAAAAGCTTATTACATGTATTTTTGTTGCCAAGTCTATTTGTATTCATTTGATTCTTTAATTCTCTATGTAATGTTTCAATTATGAAATAAATTGTTTGTTATGCTTTAAGGAAGTTAAGAGTTTTAACCTAATGTTTTACATGTGATTTAGCTCCATTGATTAAGTTAGAATATAGCCTCAATATTGAAACATCAAATGACCTCCCTATGTCCTGGAATAATAAAAGTGTAAAACATTACTTTGTCATAATATTAAAAAATTAATGATTGAGGAGTAACTAAACTTCATGGCATCTGAACGTTAAAATACCTCTTTTGTAATTTTATTATACTCGGTATTTCTATATAAAACTATGCAGGCCAAATAGGAAGTAAAAATCGAGCAACATGCATAATTTCAGAGGCGGAACCTAGATTTGAAACTTATGAGTTTAATATTCTAATTCTTTAAAGTTATCGGGTTCTAAATTAATATTCAGTACATAATTCAATAGTTTTTAAGACAAATACAGGATTTGGACAAATATTATTGGGTTCAGCCGAACCCGTATCAAAGGGTTAGCTCTGCCCATGTGCATAATATATAATATATATATATATATATATAAGTACATTCGTAAGACCCAAAAAACAATAATTTAAGCATAATTTAAGGATCATTTTCTAGTTTATCTTTTAGGTAACATAAATTAAGAATCATTTTCATTATAAAAAAGAAGAAGGAAAGAATGCATCTATAGTACTAAGAAGAGGACACATCCTTGCTTTGCTTCATACATGCCATTTCTTCAAGATTTTTTTAAAACGAAGCAAAAGTTCTATAAAAACTTAGTAAACAAAGGTATGAGAAAAGCTAATAACGATTAACGAAACAAGAAAAAGGAGGAGGAAGCTGGCTAGGAAGGGAAGGAAAATCCAGAATTACCCTTAACAAAAGTAACAGGAACCGAGGGAGTAATACATTATTCAACCCCTTGCTCCCCACCCCCACACCCCACTACCACCCCCACAAAACAAAGGTCCCGTTAGTTTTATTTTATTTTATATATATATATATATATATGTTCTAACCTCTCTATAATAACCTCTTTAGTTCCCTCATTTGTTTTTGTATTTATAGTGGTTGGTTGTCATGCATAATCATCATAACCGACTGTAACTTTTTTGACCGAATGAACTGGTGCCTATATCTTTCTAGGCTCCGAGTGCTAGTTGTTGTAATGATCCGACCGGCCATTTTGGACATTTACGCTCCTTTCTACTATTTGAAGTCTTGAATAGCTTCATATGATGCATTATAATTGTGTGAATCGTCGATTTTGGATTTAAGGTGTTTCGGAATATGTTCGGAAGAATGAATCTCAAGGTTGGAAGCTTAAGTTGAAAAGGTTGAATGGATGTTGACTTATGTATAAACGACCCAGAAATGGAATTTTGATGGTTCCAATAGCTCCATATGATGATTTCAGATTTGAAAGTGTGTCTGAATATTTATTTTGAAGTCCGTAGTTAAATTTGGCTTGAAATGACGAAAATAGAAAATGGAAGGCTTGGAAGTTTGACCGGGAGTTGCCTTTATTAATGTCAGTTCGGATCCCGGTTCCGAAAGTTGGAATAGGTCCATACTGTCATTTATGACTTGTGTGCAAAATTTGAAGTCAATCGGAGTTGGTTTGGTATGAATCAACATTAGTTTTGAAATTCGGAAGTTCATTAGTTTCTTAGGCTTGAATCGATGTGCGATTCATGATTCTAGTATTGTTATGTAACAATCCGACCGGTCATTTTAATTTCTAGAACCCTGTTCCCCTAAATAAGACTCCCCGTAAGTGCTTTTGCTGTTTTATGACTTGCGGGGAAGGTTAGTTCGGGATTTGGAAGGGTTCAGATTGAAATTGGAACACTTGGTTACTTAAGGTTAGCAAAAAGGGCTAAGTTTTACCTTGGTCAACATTTCGAGTAAACGACCTCGGAATCAGGATTTGACGGTTCCAATAGGTTCGTATGGTAATTTCAGACTTAGGCGTATATTCGGATCGAGTTTTGGATGACCCGGGAGCATTTCAGCGCTTATTATTGATAGTTTGCACCTTGAAGGTTTTAAAGTTCTTTAAATTTGGTTCGAAGTAGGATTTGGTGTTATCGAGGTCCAATCAGGATTCTGAGATCGAAAATAGTTTCGTATGGTGATTTAAGACTTGCACGCAAAATTTGGTGTCATTCCGAGTAGTTTAAGTGTATTTCGGCGCGTTCGGAGTAAGTTAGTATAACTTGAAGTTCATAAGTTGATTCAATTTGGTTTGAGGTGTGATTCTTAGTTTTGATGTTATTTTTTACGTTTAGAGAGCGCGAGCGAGTCTGTTTTATGATTCTGAGCTTGTTGGTATGTTTGGACGGGGCCTCGGGGGGCCTGGATGCCATTCCGGCGATGCGCAGATTGAGTTAAGAGTCAAAAGGGCTGCTGGTGCACCAGTTCTGGTGTGCCCGCACCTGCGAGCTTTTGGCCGCAGGTGCGAGTCCGCAGATGTGCCATTTTGGCCGCAAAAGTGGCTTGGAGCCTTGGCCAGTGGTCCGCAGAAGTGAAGGGGTGTGCGCAGAAGCGACCCTGCTTCTGCGATGAGAAGCCGCATAAGCGAGACCGCAAAAGAGGAAATACATCCGCAGATGCGGCCAACGCTGGTCCTGTGAAGTTCCGCAGAAGCGGGCTTGGCACCGCAGAAGCGGTACCGCAAATGCGGCCCACTAAGTCGGGACTTAAGCATTTTTAGCTCATTTATTTCATTCCTTGGGCGATATTTGGAGCTCTTAGAGAGGGGTTTTCACCTAACACTTTGAGGTAAGTAATTTCTACACAATATGAGTTAATTATATAGATTATGGGTAGATTTAACATGTAAAATTAGTGAAATTATTGGTTTAGATGAAAAACCTAGATTTTGATAAAAATGGGATTTAACCATGAAAATGGTTATGGAATGTAGTAAAAATTATATATTTGAGTTCGTGAGGTTATGGGTAACATCTTTTTTCGAAAATTTTCGGAATACGGGCACGTGGGCCCGGGAATGAATTTTAGGAATTCTTCAATTGGGATTGGGCAATCACTTTAATAGTTAGAGTATGAACTTTTGGACATTGTATTGATTAATTTATATAACATTTGACTCGAGTTGATGATTTAAAGCATATTTGTGGATCCGAAGTGAACTTGAGAACGAGGTAAGTCTCTTGCCTAACCTTATAAGAGGGAACTCATCACCTTAGGTGTATTTTGTTGTAAATTACTTGTGTGGGGAGCTACGTATGCGCTAGGGGACGAGAGTTCGTGCGTAGCTATATTCCATGTGATGTCCGGGTAGTCTTAGAATTGCATCATGTTTTTGTTGGCACCGTTATTTGATTATGCATACTAATTGTCTTAAATAGAGCTGAGATTGAAGATGTTAAGATATAAAGTTTCCAGTTTAGACTTCTTATTTTCGGAAAGAATTGAAGAATCTTATAATAACTTAAGAAATATATGAATCACTTGCGTCGCAAGCATTTTCGCGAGCGAGGTAAATTCCTCTACTCTCATGGGAGCGGGTCGTTCACCTTGACATGTTAATAAATGCATCTATGGTTCGTGTCGTTCGACTCTCGGCAGTGCACACAGTATATGTATATGTATATGTATTTGGATCGGGCCGTACGACCTCGGCATAGTTCGTGCGTAATAATACTTGGAGCCCAATTATACTTGATATCGTTTTATTGGCTTGAGAGATTAAATTGTTAAATGATGGAAACGGATTTGGGATTTACTATGGGTGAAAGAATTGTTTATTTATTTCTTGTTATTGAGATTTCATTATCATTTTCATAGCCCATGCTTATTTAGAATCTTAGTATTTTATTGTCAGCCCATAGTAAGTGTCGAAGTCGACCCATCGTCACTACTTCTTCGAGGTTAGACTAGATACTTACTGGGTACATGTTGTTTATGTACTCATGCTACACTTATGCACTAACTGTGCAGGATATGAGGCATGTGCATCTGATTATCATCACGACGCGCACTCCTGATACCCCGAGAATTTGCGGTGAGCAGCCCTCGGAGCCCGTTCTGTAGCACCCAAAGTCATTCTTAGCATTTACTTTCTGTCTACTTTATTTCAGACAGTAGTTTAGCGTTTTTGTATATTCTACTAGTAGCTCATACACTCGTGACACCAGGCCTTGGAAATTATGCTAGTAGACACTTGATGATTTTGATTATTTACTTCACCTCACTTGCTCTTAAATTTGTTTATTCTTCATTTTATTAGATTTTTCACTTCTTATTTATTCAATAATTAAAAATCAACCATTTCTAAATTGTTAAAAGAAACTGTCACATGGTTAACTTACTGTTGACTTGTCTAGCGGTAACGTTGGGCACCATCACAACCTATAAGAGAAATTGGGTCGTGATAACATGGTATCAGGGTACTAGGTTCACGCAGGTCTCACAATTTATGAGCAGGTCTAATAGAGTCTTGCGGATCGGTGCGAAGACGTCTATACTTATCTTCGAGAGGCTATAGAGTATTAGGATACTACTCTTTCTTCATCTCTTGTCATGCAGTTGATGTGGTACTAAGTATCTTTCTCTTATTCTCTCACAGATGGTGAGAACGCACACAACGGATGTTCCAGACCAGGGAGAAGCTGCTCCTCCTGTTGCTAGAGGCCGGGGGGAGGGGGGCTCCAGCCCATGGTAGAGGATGAGGACGTCCCAGAGTTGCTCCAACATGCCACCAGTGGATCCGGTAAAGGATCCCATTATTGAGGGGTAGGACGGGGTGCCTGCAGCAGAGCCAACCCCGGTAGATTTCATGTCTGCACCAGGATTCCATGAGGTCATGGGCCGCATGCTACGGTTCATGGATACTATGACTCAGGCTGGTTTATTTCCAGCATACCCAGCCATATCTCAGGAGGGAGGGGGAGCACAGATACCTACCGCTCAGACTCCTGGGCATGCAACTGCTATATATCAGACCCCGGGCACACTACCCGTGGGCGGAACCCAGCCAGTGGCAACAGCCATACCTGAGCCCAGACCAGCTGCAACCGGTGAGCCGTAGAAGCTATTGGACAGATGGACTAGGCTACACCCTCCTATCTTCGGAGGTGAGCGACATGAGGATCCCCAGGAATTCATTGATCGGTGTAGGTGACAGACTGCACAACATTAGGATATTAGAGTCCCACAGGGTGGATTTTACTACTTTTTAGTTGAAGGACAGGGCCCGTAGGTAGTGGCAATCGTATTCACTTGGCCGACCAGCAAGTTCTCCTCCTGTGACTTGGGATCAGTTCACAAGCCTTTTCTTGGATAGGTATATTCCGCCCTCTTAGAGGGAAGAGTTGTAGTTCCAGTTCAAGCAACTCCAACAGGGTCATATGTCAGTGACCGACTATGAGGCGAGATTCTCTAAGTTGTCTCGCCATGCCCTCATGATACTTCCTACTGATGCAGAGAGAGAGAGAGAGTGCAGAGGTTTGTTACAGGTTTGCACTATGGTATCCAGGCCACCATGGCCTGGGAGGTTGAGATGGGGACTTCTTACGAGCTAGCTGTAGAGATACCTCGGAGGATCGAGGGTGTCTGTCAGTGGAGCCGAAAGCAGATGCCGCGGGACAAGCGAATCCGTTATTCCGGAGGGTTCAGTGGTGCCCCGTCTAGGGGCATAGGTCAATTTGAGAGGGGTAAGCCTAGAATGCCCACATATCCGGCACCGCCGTCTCCTTGGGGTGCTCGAGTGCGGCCTTATTTCAGCTCCATGCCAGAGAGTTTTTAATGCCCACTAGCTATTCAGGGTTCCTCCAGTGGGTATTAAGGCCATCAGGTTCAGACTTCAGGTCAGCAGCCCGTTCTGAGGGTTTGCTATGAGTGCGGGTATCCTGGCCACATGAAGAGGTTTTGTCCCAGACTCGGGGGCAAGGCAGTACAACAGGGTTCTCAGTCTATGATTACAACACCAACTGCCGCACTAGCTGTCCGGCTGTCCAGAGGCGGAGGGCAGGTGGGTAGGGGCCGTCCTAGAGGTGGAGGCTAGGCAGGTGGAGGCCAGGCAGATGGCGCTCTAGCTAGATTCTATGCTTTTCTGACCAGACCAGATGCAGTGGCCTCAGATGCCGTGATCACAGGTATTATTTTTGTCTGCGGTAGGGATGTTTCGGTATTATTTGGTCCAGGGTCTACATATTCATATGTGTCATCTCTGTTTGCTCATTTCTTGGATGTTCCTCGCGAGTATTTGGGTATTCTTGTTTATGTGTCCACTCTAGTGGGCGATTATGTTGTTGTGGATCGGGTCTATCGGTCCTGCATTGTTACATTATGTGGTTATAAGACTAGAGTGGATCTTCTATTGCTTGATATGACCGACTTTGAGGTCATCCTGGGCATGGACTGGTTATCTCCATATCATGCCATTCTTGATTGCCATGCCAAGACTATTACCTTGGCAATGCTAGAGTTGCCCAGATTAGAGTGGAAAGGTTCGCCTGTCAGTGCATCTAGTCGGGTTATCTCTTTTTTGAAGGCTCGACACATGGTCGAGAAGGGTTGTTTGGCTTACCTAGCTTATGTTCAAGATACTACTACCGAGACTCCGGCGATCGATTCAGTACCCGTAGTGCTGGAGTTTTCTGATGTGTTTCCTTCTGATCTTCCAGGCATGCCACCAGATCGTGATATTGATTTTTGCATTGATTTGGCCCCAGGTACCCAGCCTATATATATCTTACCATACCGCATGGCTCCAAAAGAGTTGAAGGAGTTGAAGGAACAGCTTGAGGAGTTGCTAGTAAAGGGGTTCGTCAGACCGAGTGTATCGTCTTGGGGTGCACCAGTGTTATTTGTGAAGAAGAAAGATGGGACTATGTAGATGTGCATTGATTACCGCCAGTTGAACAAAGTCACCATTAAGAATAAGTACCCATTGCCACGTATTGATGATTTGTTTGACCAGTTGCAGGGTGCTAGGGTATTCTCTAAGATCGACTTGAGATCAGGGTACCATCAGTTGAAGATTCGGGATTCGGATGTTTCGAAGACTGCTTTCCAGACTAGATATGGCCATTATGAGTTTCTAGTGATGTCCTTCAGTTTGACTATTGCCCCAGCGGTGTTTATGGATTTGATAAACAGGGTGTTCATGTCGTATATTGATCTGTTTGTCATTGTCTTCATTGATGACATTTTGGTCTACTCACGTAGCATGGAAGAGCACGAGCAACATCTGAGAGTGGTGCTTCAGACCTTGCGAGAACAGAAGCTAAATGCTAAGTTCTCCAAGTGTGAGTTTTGGTTAGATTCTGTGGCATTCTTGGGGCAAGTTGTATCAGGCGAGGGTATTAAGGTTGATCCCAAGAAACTCGAGGTAGTTCAGAGTTGGCCTCGTCCCACCACAGCAAGCGAGGTCAGGAGCTTCTTGGAGTTAGCGGGTTATTATTGTCGGTTTGTGGATGGCTTCTCATCTATTGAAACACCTTTGACTAGATTGACCCAGAAGGGTGAGCCGTTCTGATGGTCCGATGATTGTATGGTGAGTTTTCATAAGCTCAAGACCGCATTGACTTCAGCATCGGTTTTAGTGTTGCCTTCCAGTTCGGGGATGTATACTGTGTATTGTGACGCTTCATGCGTTTGTTTGGGTTGTATATTGATGCAAGAGGGGCGTGTTATTGCATATGCTTTGCGTCAGTTGAAGCCCCATGAGAAGAACTACCCTGTACATGATTTGGAGTTGGACGCGATTATTCACGCTCTTAAGATATGGAGGCATTATCTTTATGGGGTGTCCTGTAAGGTTTACACTGATCATCGAAGCTTGCAGCATTTGTTCAAGCAAAGGGATCTCAATTTGAGGAAGCGCAGGTGGCTTGTGTTACTAAAGGACTATAATATTACCGTTATTTACCATCCGAGCAAGGCAAATGTAGTTGCGGATGCCTTGAGCAGAAAGACAGAGAGTATGGGTAGCTTGGCATTCATTTAAGCAGAGGAGAGGCCATTAACTTTGGACATTTAGTCCTTGGCTAACAAACTTGTGAGGTTGGATATTTTAGAGCCCAGCTGAGTTCTTTCATGTGCCGTTGCCCAGTCTTCACTATTCGACCAGATCAAGGCTCGCTAGTTTGATGATCAACACTTCTTGGTTCTCAGAGAGACGGTACTATAGGGTGGTGCCAAGGAGGTTACTATCGGCGAGGATGGTGTTCTGCGACTCCAGGTTCGTCTATGTGTCCCTAATGTTGATAGATTGAGGGAAAAGATTCTAGAGGAGGCACACAATTCTCGATATTCTATTCATCCAGGTGCTATAAAGATATATCGCGAACTGAGGCAACATTATTGGTAGCGACGGATGAAGAAGGACATAGTTGATTATGTCGCGAGGTGTCTAAATTTCCAGCAGGTTAAGTATGAGCACTAGAGGCCAGGTGGCCTACTCCAGCAGATGACTATACCTGAGTGGAAATGGGAGCGCATTACTATGGACTTTGTAGTTGCGTTACCGCAGACCTTGAGGAAATTTGATGAAGTTTGGGTTATTGTCGACAGGTTGACCAAGTCGGCACACTTCATTCCGGTTGTGACCACGTATACTTCAGAGAGGTTGGCCAAGATTTATATTCAGGAGATACTTCGGTTGCATGGTGTGCCTGTTTCCATCATATCAGATAGAGGGCCCCAGTTTTCTTCGCATTTCTGGAGAGCAGTACAGAGTGAGTTGGGGACCCGGGTAGAGCTCAGCATAACCTTTCATCTGTAGACCGACGGGTAGTCAGAGCGGACAGTTCAAATCTTGGAGGACATGCTCAGAGCATGTGTGATTGACTTTGGAGTGCAGTGGGATCGATTCTTGCCTTTGGCCGAGTTTTCTTACAACAACAGTTATCAGTCCATCATCGAGATGTCTCCATTTGAGGCTTTATATGATCGGCGATGTCGTTCACCCATCGGATGGTTTGAGCCCGGCGAGGCTAAGTTATATGGTACTGATTTGGTGAAGGATTCCTTGGAAAAGGAAAAGTTGATTCAGGAGCGACTTCGTACAGCATAGTTCAGATAGAAGAGTTACGCGGATGAGAAGGCGTGTAGTTTATCTTTTATGGTGGGCGAGAAAGTTCTCTTGAAGGTCTCGCCGATGAAGGGGATCATGAAGTTCGGGAAGAAGGGAAAGCTAAGCCCAAGGTTTATAGGCCCGTTTGAGGTATTGGGGCGAGTTGGGGAGGTTGCTTATGAGCTTGCCTTGCCTCCCAGTCTATCGGGAGTTCATCCAGTTTTCCACTTGTCTATGCTCCGGAGGTACCATGCCGATAGGTCACATGTGTTAGACTTCAGCACGGTTCAGCTAGATGAGAGCCTAGGTTATGAGGAAGAGCCAGTTGCCATTGTTGACAGACAGGTTTGCTAGTTGAGGTCCAAGAAGATTTCTGCGATAAAAGTTCAATAGAGAGGCCAACCAGTCGAGGAGGCGACTTGAGAGGCCGAGGAGGACATGCAGAGCAGATATCCGCACTTATTCAGTACTCCAGGTATGATTCTAGACCCGTTTGAGGATGAGCGTTTGTTTAAGAGGTGGAGAATGTAATGCCCCGACCAGTCGTTTTGCTTTCTACAACCCCGTTGGTTCGATGCATTTTGGAAATGTGTCGGCTTGCCTAGTACCACGATAGGCACCATCACGACGGGTTAGGTTTTGGGTCGTGACAAGTTGGTATCAGAGCCTAGGTTACATAGGTCTCACAAGTCATGAGTGGGTTTAGTAGAGTCTTGCGGATCGGTACGAAGACGTCTGTACTTATCTTTGAGAGGCTGCAGAACCTTTAGGAAATCTAACATTCTTGAATTCTTGTCATGCGAATCTGTTGATTCTGGTAACTAAACTTCTGATGTTTCATTCTCTCATAGATGGTGAGGATTCGTACTACCGGTCAGGTTGGACATCCACCAGTACCACGAGCCAGGGCCGCGAGAGGCCGAGGTCGCGGTAGAGGCCACGGTAGGGGCAGAGATGCAGCCCGCACAACAGCAGGGGCAGTACTTGCAGACCCACCAGTTGCCCCAGATCAGGATCATATTCTCGTTGTTGATGCACCAGCTCAGGCACCACCTGTGCCTATTG
This sequence comes from Nicotiana tabacum, assembly GCF_000715075.1. NCBI lineage: Eukaryota > Viridiplantae > Streptophyta > Magnoliopsida > Solanales > Solanaceae > Nicotiana > Nicotiana tabacum. The sequence goes on along the minus strand of NC_134102.1, from coordinate 15,983,408 downwards.
TGATTCTAGGCCTTCAGGAGGCCCTAGCTCAGATTCTGACAGTGTGTACTGACCTTGCTCAGGCGGTCTCTATCTCAACGGCCGCAACCACTTTCTAGACATCGGGAGGACCACCAACCCAGCCGATTGCAGCTGCTCAGGACTATGTGGTTCCTGCTATGCCTGAGGATAATCAGTGTAGGTTGAAGAGGTTTGGGAGACTCGAGCCTCTACCCTTCAGTGGCACAGAGAGAGAGGATGCCCAGGACTTCTTGGACAGGTGTCAGAGGATACTCTGTACAACTGGTATTCTGGAGACTTATGGGGTCTCATTCACTACTTTTTAGTTTTCTGGGACTGCACTCAGATGGTGGGAGACTTACAAGAGGCGTAAGCCTATTGGCGCAGCACCCTTACTTGGCAACAGTTCTCTGTGGTCTTTTTGGAGAAGTTCGTACCTCAGTCCCCCAGAGAGGAGCTACGCAAACAGTTTGAGCAGCTTTTCCAGGGTGATATGTTTGTGACGCAGTATGAGATGCGGTTCTCGGAGTTGGCCTGTCATGCTATATGGTTGGTTCCTATAGAAAAGGAGAGGATTGGGAGGTTTATAGATGGCCTCACTTATCAGTTGCGATTGCTTATGACTAGAGAGAGAGTGTCTGGTGCTACTTTTGATGAGGTTGTCGACATTGCTCGGCAGATTAAGATGGTTCGCGGTCAGGAGAGGGTTGAGAGGGAGGCTAAGACGCCTCGAGGACAGGGAGGATTTAGTGGTGCTCCTTATGGAGGTCAGTTCCAGCATAGCAGAGGCCGTCCATTTAGGCATGCTCAGTCAACCCGACTAGTTTACCGTGGTGCATCATCGGGCCATAGTTCTCACAGTTCTCATCAGGGCCACTTATCACTTAGTGCCCTCCCAGCCCAGAGTTTGTCCCGTGCTCCGTCAGTTCAGTACTCTTCCATGCCAGGTTCTTCTACCAGTTATCCCAGTGCTAGGGGCTCCCTTTAGTCCCCGCCACCAGCACCAGGGAGTTGTTTTGAGTGTGGGGAGTTTGGGCATATGTGGAGGCAATGTCCTCGTCATCATGTGGGTCCATCTCAGTAGAGGAGTCAGCCTTAGACTTCAGCACTAGTTACTTTACCACCCACCCACTTATCTCGAGGTAGAGGTCAGTCAGCCAGGGGTCGCCCTAGAGGGGGAGGCTGATCAGGCGGTGGTTAGGCCCGTTTCTATGCCCCCCCGCCAGACCAGATGTTATTTCTTCTGATGCTGTGATTACAGGTATTGTATCAGTTTGTCACAGAGATGCCTCTGTATTATTTGACCCTGGTTCCACTTATTCATATGTTTTCTCATATTTTGCTCATTTTCTAGATATGCCCCGTCAGTCGTTAGTTTCATCTGTTCATGTATCTACTCTGGTAGGCAATACTATTGTTGTGGACCATGTGTATCGGTCATGCGTGGTGTCTATTGGGGGGCTGAAAACCTGAGTGGACCTTTTACTGCTCAGTGTGGTTGACTTTGATGTGATATTGGGTATGGATTGGTTATCTCCATGTCATGATGTTCTAGATTATCATGCTAAGACCATGACATTGGCGATGCCGGGATTTCCGAGGGTTGAGTGGAGCGGTTCTATAGATTATGTACCCAGTAGGGTAATTTCATATTTGAAGGCTCAGCGTATGGTTGAGAAGGGTTGCCTATCTTATTTGGCATTTGTGACGGATGTTAGTGCAGACACTCCTGCCATTGATTCTGTTCTGGTAGTACGTGAATTTACGGATGTGTTTCCTGCAGACCTGCCGGGCATGCCTCCTGACAGGGATATTGACTTTGGTATTGATTTGGTGTCAGGCACTCAGCCCATTTCTATTCCACTGTATTGTATGGCACTAGTGTGTCACTTTGGGGTGCACTGGTTCTATTTGTAAAGAAGAAGGATGGTTCCATGAGGATGTGCATTGATTACAGGCAGTTGAACAAGGTCACAGTCAAGAACAAGTATCCTTTTGCCTCGTATTGATGATTTATTTGACCAGCTTCAGGGAGCGAGGGTATTCTCCAAGATCGATTTGAGGTACGGGTATCACCAGCTGAAGATTCTGGATTCGGATATTCTTAAGACAGCTTTCGGGACCCAATATGGCCATTATGAGTTCTTAGTGATGTCTTTTGGGCTGACCAATGCCCCAACAACATTCATGCATTTGATAAACAATGTATTCTAGCCCTATTTTGACTCATTCATTATTTTATTCATTGATGACATCCTAGTGTACTCTCGTAGCCAGGAGGAGCATGCTCAGCATCTGAGGATTGTATTACAGATATTGAAGTAGGAGAAGCTTTATGCAAAGTTCTCCATGTGTGAGTTTTGGCTCGGTTTAGTAGCATTCTTAGGGCACGTAGTGTCCAGTGAGGGTATTCAGGTGGATCTGAAAGATAGAGGCGGTGTAGAGTTGGCCTAGACCGTCCTCAGCCATGGAGATTAAGATCTTCCTTGGTTTGGCGGGCTATTACCGTCGCTTTGTGGAGGGATTTTCACCTATTGCATCGCCCTTAACCAAATTGACCCAAAATGGTGCTCCATTCAGGTGGTCGGATGAGTGTGAGGAAAGCTTTCATAAGCTCAAGACTGCTTTGACCACATCTTCAGTGTTAGTTCTTCCATCAGCTTCAGGTTCTTACACCGTGTATTATGATGCCTCGAGGGTAGGTATTGGATGTGTTTTGATGCAGGAGGGTAGGGTAATTGCCTATGCCTCATGCCAGTTGAAGACCCATAAGAAGAACTATCCTATCCACGATCTTGAGTTAGCATCCATTGTTCACGCCTTGAAGATTTGGAGTCATTATTTGTATGGGGTTCATTGTGAGATCTATACTGATCACCGGAGTTTGCAGCATCTGTTTAAGCAGAAGGATCTTAATTTGCATCAGTGGAGATGGTTAGAGCTTCTCAAGGACTATGATATCACTATTTTGTACCATCCGGGGAAGGCCAATGTGGTGGCCGATGCCTTGAGTCGCCGGGTGGAGAGTTTGGGGAGTTTAGCATATCTTTCAGCAGCAGAGAGACCCTTGGCATTGGATGTTTAGGCCCTAGCGGGCCAGCTTGTCAGATTGGATATTTCAGAGCCGAGTCGGATATTGGCTTGTGTGGTCTCCAGGTCTTCTCTTTATGACCGTGTCAGGGAGCGTCAGTATGATGACCCCTACCTGCTCGTTCTTCAGGACATGGTTCAGCTAGGTGATACCAGAGATGTGACCATTGGTGATGACGGTGTGTTGAGGATGACAGCGTGTTGTGGCTCAGTATCTCAAGTGTTAGCAAGTTAAGTATGAACATCAGAGACCGGGTGGCTTGCTTCAGAGGTTAGAGATCCCAAAGTGGAAGTAGGAGCAAATCACCATGGACTTCGTAGTTGGGCTCCCACGGACTTCGAGGAAGTTTAATGCTATTTGGGTGATTGTGGATCGGCTAACCAAGTCCGCGCACTTCATTCCAGTTGGTACTGCTTACTCTTCAGAGCGGTTGGCGGAGATTTACATCCGAGAGATTGTTCGCCTGCATGGTGTCCCAGTTTCCATCATTTCATATAGGGGCACTCAGTTTACATGCAGTTTTGGAGGTCCGTGCAGCGAGAGTTGGGTACTCAGGTTGAGTTGAGCACAGCTTTTCACCCTCAGACGGACGGGAAGTCCGAGCGCACTATTCAAATATTGGAGGACATGTTGTGTGCTTGTGTCATTGACTTTGGGAGTTCATGGGATCCGTTTCTGCCGCTCGCGGAGTTTGCATATAACAACAGTTATCAGTCAAGCATTCAGATGGCTCCGTACGAGTCTTTATATGGGAGGAGGTGTAGATCTCTAGTAGGATGATTTGAGCTGGGTAAGGTTGGGCTCTTGGGTACAGACTTGGTCCAGGATGCATTAGATAAGGTGAAATTAATTCAGGAGCGGCTTCGCACAGCGCAGTATAGGCAAAAGAGCTACGCGGACAGGAAGGTCTATGACGTGTCATTTATGGTTAGGGAGAAGGTTTTACTGAAGGTATCACTTATGAAGGGTGTTATGAGGTTTGGGAAGAGGGGAAAGTTAAACCCCCGGTTTATTGGTCCTCTTGAGATGCTTCAGAGGATAGGGGAGGTGGCTTATAAGCTTGCCTTGCCACTCAACTTGTCGAGTGTGCATCCAGTGTTTCATCTTTCCATGCTCCGGAAGTATGTTGGTGATCTGTCCCATGTTTTGGACTTCAGCACGGTTCGGTTGGAGGGTGATATGACTTATGATATGGAGCCGGTGGCTATTTTGGTTCGGTAGATTCGGAAGTTGAGATCAAAAGATATAGCTTCAGTGAAAGTGCAGTGAAGAGGTCAGCCTGTAGATAAGGCCACCTAGGAGACCAAGCGGGAGATGCGGAGTAGATATCCACACCTATTTGAGACTCCAGATATGTTTCTAGACCCGTTCGAGGACGAACGGTTGTTTAAGAGGGGGAGGATGTAATGACCCGACCGGTTATTTCGAGAGTTATAGCCCCTCTTTTCCCATTTATGCTTCCTTTTGTGTTTTTCAGCTACATTATGATATATCGGGTTAGTTGGTTCGGGTCTGGAGTGGTTTCGGAGTGAATTGAGACACTTAGTCTCTAAAGTAGAAGCTTAAGTTATGTGTAAACGACCTCGGATTTGAATTTTGATGGTTCCGTTAGATCCTTTAGGTGATTTTGGACTTGGGAGAGCGTTCAGAATGAGATTTGGAGGGCTGTGGTAGAATTATGCTTGAATTGGCGAAAGTTAGAATTTTGGCGATTTTGGTCGATAGTGGAAATTTTGATATCAGGGTCAGAATGGAATTTCGGAAGTTGGAAAAGGTTCATGGTGTTATTTTTGACTTGTGTGTAAAATTTGAGGTCATTCCGATGTGGTTTAGCGGGTTTCGGCATCGTTGGTGGAATTCGGAAGTTTAGAAGTCCTTAGGCTTGAATCCGAGTGTAATTTGGTGTTTTGATGTTGTTTTGAGTGATTTGGTGATTTGTCTAAGTTTGAATGATGTTGTGGGATATGTTGGTATGTTTGGTCGAGGTCCTGAGGGCCTCGAGGTGGTTCCAGGTGGTTAACGGGAGGTTTGGAATTTGGAAATGCAGCTTAACTGCTGCTGCTGGTGTTTTTCCGCACCTGCAGAGAGGGAGCCGCAGGTGCGAGGGCACAGAAGCGCTTGGGGAGGTCGCAGGTGCGGGCAAGGCTAAGGTGGACTGGAACCGCAAGTGCGAGAAGGATGTCGCATCTGCGAGCCCGCAGGTGCGAGACCTGGGGTGCAGATGCGGAAGGAAGGAATTTTGGCTAGCTTCGCAGAAGCGAAGGGAGATGCACAGGTGCGCTTCCGCAGGTGCACTTCCGCAGGTACGAGATTTGGCCGCAGATGTGGAACCTGGGATCTTAAGTGAGTTCCGCACCTGCGATGGAAATTTCGCAGGTGCGGCATCGCAGAAGCGAAAAAAGGGACCGCATGTGCGGTTTCACTGGGCAGAATGTTATAAATGGAGGACTTCGTGATTTTTGCTCATTTCCATCATTTTTAACCCGGACTTTGGAGCTTTTGGAGAGATTTTTGGAAGGAAATTCGAGGGTTATCACTAAGGTAAGTTCCTTGAGCCTAATTATCCTTAGCTATGGTGTTTTCCAATTGATTTCTCACCTAATTAGTGGGGTTTTGAAGTGAAAATTGGGGGTTAGGGTTTGGGATTTTGGAGAGTGTAATTTGAGGATTTGAGGGACCAAATGATGTCGGATTGTGATGAATTTCGTATGGTTAGACTCGTGAATGAATAGGCTTTCGGGTTTTGTGACCTTTGTCGGATTTTGAGATGTGGGCTCGGGGGTCGAATTTAAGTCAATTTCGGGTTTTGAGTCTAATTTAGTAGTTTTCTTGTGGAAATGATTCCTTTAGCATATATTAATGGTATTGTACTGCTTGTGGCTAGATTCTGGACGCTCGGAAGACGATTCGAGAGGCAAGGGCATTGCGGAGTAGAGATTTGCTCGGGTCGAGGTAAGTAACGGTTGTAAATCTAGTCCTGAGGGTATGAAACCCTGGATTTTTGTGTCATATGACTATTTGGAGGTGACGCACATGCTAGGTGACGGGCGTGTGGGCGTGCACCATTGGGGATTGGTGATTTGGTCCATCCCGTAACAACTGTAAAGTTGAACAACCTGTTGTAGCTATATGCTCTTTATGTGCTTTAGAAAGATTTACTGTAAATCATGCTAGATACCATGTCTAGGCCTTATGCCAGTATTGTTTGTACCCTTAGAGGTCGTTTCTTGTTGTCCTTTCACTACTTTAGTTGATATCCCATACTCAGTCATGTTCATGCATTCTTACATCATAGCTCAGTCTTTGTTATTCTATTTGTTGCATCATGTTAATGTTGTTTGGGCTGATTTCTTTGATTTCTGAGATCCCGAGAGACTGGAGAGGTTTATGACTGAGTGAGGCTGAGGGCCTAATTGTGAGGTATTTTACCTTAGCACGTGAGTTGTCTGTACGGATTCTGATATGATATTATAGCACGTGAGTTGTCCGTGCAACACGTGAGTTGTCCGTGCAGATTATAGCGCTTGGGCTGTAGGAGCCCCTCCGGAGTCTGTACACATCCCCAGTGAGCGCAGGTACCTGCTGAGTGCGAGTGTCGAGTGCCGAGTGATTGGGAGGACTGAGTGATGTTTTGCCCGAGGGGCGGTATATGATTTCATCTAGTGTGCTCATAGATGCTTTGAGTCCTTGTTTGAGAACTGTTGAAAGATATTTTTATTGGTTTTACCTGAACTGGATTTAAACAAGCCGATTTGACTTAAACACTGGTTTTTAAAGTATGCTGTATTGTACGGAATATTTGTGATATTAACTGTACTTGCATCTAGCACGTCACTACTTCTCAGCCTTTATTTACTGCTGTTACTTACTGAGTTGGTGTACTAACGTTACTCCCTACAACTTGTGTGCAAATCCAGGCATTTCTGGCCACGGTAGCGGTTGTTGATATATTCAGTAGCGGATCATCGGAGATAGCAAGGTAGTTGCCTGGCGATCGCAGCACTGTTTTTCTCCTTCCTTATCTTCCCCTTAGTTGTATTGGTTTTTTTCCCGGACTATGCTAGTCTTGATGTTATCATACAGTTTGTAATAGTTGCTCCTGACTTAGTAACACCCCGATGTCGGGCCATCTTTTCCGCATTTTTATTCTCATTTTGGTTTGAACTCTTTAATGAAGATTCTAGTAAAGTAAAGCTTTGACTTATATTTTAAATGAAATATTGATGTATTTTGAAAATGTGTCGGCTTGCCTAGTACCACAATAGGCGCCATCACGACGGGTTAGGTTTTGAGTCGTGACACAAGAATATCATAAATATTGCTCAGACGAATAAGGAACACAAGTACAACCAATTAAACATGTCCTTCAAATATAAATCTTTAACATATAATTCTTTCGAATAAATACCTTCCAAATATAATTCTTTGAAATAATATTTTGAATACAAGTTTTTCAAATAAAAGTCACCTCGTGACACCTCATTTCATATTCATATAAATATAGGTCTCAGCCCAGTTTCATATTCGACATAAGACTCAATGCCTAAGGGGTAATTCCCCCACTCAAGGTTAGGCAAGATACTTACCTAACCAAATTAATTCAATTCAATGAATACTAATTATAGGAATTAATTTCATATGAAAATACTAATTTTCCAACAAAATCCGAAATTTAACTCAAAAATAGCCCGTGAGGCCCTGTCTCGGAATCCGGCGAAACTCACAAAATCTGACAACCCATTCAATTACGAGTCCAACCATACCATTTTCACTCAAATCTGACTTTGAATCGATTTCGAAATCTCAAAATTTTGTTTCTATGAGATTTCTAAAATTTTCCCAAATTTCAATCTCAAAACACTAATTAAATAGTGAAAACAAATGATGGATTCGGGTAATCTAACCATAATTGAGTTAAGAACACTTTCCCCGATGTTTTCTCTAAAAATCTCCCAAAAATTGCCTCTCCCCAAGCTCCAATTAGACAAAAATGAAAAATGGGACGAAGTCCCTTGCTTTATAACTTACAGTTTTGCCTAGGCCCTCGGCCTTCGATCGATCCTCGGCCTTCGATCGATCCTCGGCCTTCGATCGGTCCTCGGCCTTCGATGGTCCTCGGCATTCGGTCGGTCCTCGGCCTTCGATTGGTCCTCGGCCTTCAATCCTCGGTCTTTATGACCTTGATTTTTATGACCTCGATTTTTCCAGCATTAGAAATTTCCAGCAGCTATTTAAGTCCAAATTTTGATCCGTTAACCATCCAAAACTCACTTGAAGCTTTCCGGACACAAACCATATATGAATTTATATCATAAAACATGCTACGGACCTGCCGCGCACTCAAAACACTGAAAAGAGGTCGTCTTGACCCGATATTGACCATGGTCAAACTCCCGAATTTCTTAACCTTACTAGTCTCTCAACCAATGATCCAAAAAGAAATCCACCAAAGCCCCTTGGGACCTATCAAATCATACCAACAAGTCCTATAACATCATACGGACTTAGTCGAAACCTCAAATCATATCAAGCAACGCTAAAACCATGAATCATACCCCAATTCAAGCTTAAGGAACTTAAGAATTTCCAACTTTTACATTCGATGCCGAAACCTATCAAATCAAGTTTGATTGACCTCACATTTTGCACACAAGTCATAAATGACATAGAGGAGCTATGAAAATTTTTGGAACTAGATTCCGACCCCGATATCAAAAAGTCAACTCTCCGGTCAAACTTTCAAACTTAAATTCCTATTTTAGCTATTTCAAGCCTAATTTAACTACGGACTTCCAAATAAAATTTCAGAAACTCTCCTAAGTCCAAAATCACCATACGGAGCTATTGGAATCATTAAAATTCCATTCCGGGGTCGTTTTCTCAAAAGTAAACTCTCCGGTCAACTCTTTCCATTTAAGCTTCAAAAATGAGAATTGTTCTTTAAATTAAATTCCGAATCTTCCGAAAACCAAACTCGACCGTACACGCAAGTCATAATACATATTACGAAGTTTATCAGGACCTTAAGTCGCTGAACGTCACATAGATTCTTAAAATGACAAGTCGGGTCGTTACATTCTCCCCCTCTTAAACATACGTTCGTCCTCAAACGTGCCAAGAATTATTCTGAGGACATTAAATTACCGAGTGCATTATTACACACATATCTACGGGTGATTCTATGTTCCGCAATTTAACATGGATCCGTCAACACAATCTCAGTTGAGATTATTTCTTTTATCCATACTTATAAACTTTAAAACCAATTTCTTACACTCTAAACATTTTCAAAAGGCGTGATTTTCACATCAACGCGGGGTATTAGTCTCAACTGGCTATAGTAACTTGTGCCTATGCTCACATCAACTTTCTTGATAGTGTTGAAGTATTTCAGGGTGTTACATTCTCCCCCACTTAGGATCATTCGCCCTTGAATGAGAAGTAGAGTCCGCCCTCAAACACATAACATAACTTATCTCTTCTTTCGCACATCTCAATCCCCCAAATCTTACTAACTCCCAAATTTTTCAAATATTTCGGCAGAGTCTCCCCTGTAATTGGGCCTATCCACCAATCAAAGTAACACCAAAACAACTCCTAACAACACATCCACAACCCAACAAAGCACCACAATGTATATATCAATGACACTAATCTCAGTATTACAAGCACTGCATTATCATAATGATATCTGGACACGAAACACATCATATGTATGTCCATAACCACATCTCTGGTCATAATAGTTGTTTATAATTAACTTCAGCATCCTCAATTAATCTTCTCTTAACCAAAATCTCATATCTAATTTTCACAACACTGACGGCAACAAGCGAGGCATGAAGACCTCATAATTATTTACTCGGGTTAACGAGCCACATTTAACGCCACCTGGGCGGGCACCTACCTCGTAGGTTAAAACTCAATAATTACAACACGAATTTGGCAAGTATGCACAGAGAATTTCATATAAGAATTTTCAAATAAGCCTAACAGGCATGACTCCCTATTAGTACTATAGTACAAATTTAATTTCACAAGGGAGAACTTAAACACAAGAATTTTCCTCACAAGGATCTCGTCCTTATATAACTTCCACCGCAACTCGTAACCCGGTTTAAACATATCAATTTATATTAAAAATGCGAGGATCTCGTCCTCAGTTCTGAATCATAAGTATTTTGCACATCATGCCAACTGATATTGTTTTTGAATTTCCTTTCTTTCTTCGTTTCAATAAATTCCGTAAACAATTTTCACAACACATAATGAACCCCCATACCGGCAGGGCATATAATTCATAAAATTGAACTCAATTATTTTGAAATCACATCAAAATCCATTATAGAGAGTAATAGAAAGTCACTTTAGAACTTATAGTCCTCAATGGTGTACAAAATAAAAATGATAGACACGGGCTAACCTCATCGAATCTCCCAACAGCGATAACATATAAGTGATTCACAAAATTACGAAGCTCACCCATAAGCAGAGCATAATAGGAGGACTCGCCTCACTATTTAGAACTGAATCAAATTAAGGAAAAATATTCTTTTATAATAGATCAGGATCATACCTGTAACGATACCATATGGTGTAGTGGCTTCAGTCACACCATAGCAAATATATCAACGGGTTGGGCCTCCCTCTCTAGGGTGCCCTTTACCCGCATGTTCTCCACCTCTAACTGGTTGTGCACGTGGAGTATTAACTAGAATAAAGCTTGTAGCTTGAGTGCTCTGATGAAATCCACCCCTCCCAATTCTGGGATAATTTCTCTTGATGTGTCTAGTATCACCATACTCGTAACAACCCCTCTGTGGGTTCGGCTGCTCATACTGAGTCTATGCCGGATAACTGGAATAACCATTATAGGAACCCTGTGCCGATGGTGCATTAAAAGAACTTACTGGAACACTCCGAGTATTATGAAATTATTTCCATGACCCCGATGATACTGGAATGTAGAATTATTAAGGACGCGGGAGTACCACAAGTCCCAGCATCATCCCATACAAATCTCAGCTCTTAATCATATACAAGTTTCGGAGAACCTTTCAATACCACATAAATACATCTCAGGCCAAAACTGATATAACACATGACCCTGCAATCTGATCGTTGATAGTGTACTCCCTTCACTTGGTGCGAAGCCATAGGACACAGTTCGATGATCCACAATACTAACCTTTACCGCTCGTACGACACCAGTCATAAGATACCTCAAGCCATTTATTTGGCGCATGTCATCCTCGTGACAGTTAAACTTGCTTCCTCTAGTGACTTGACTGCTAGTATGTACCCTTCACTAAATGGAAATCCCATACGAACCACATAGTCCCTAATACCACCAACTATCTTCAGAACTACATCCAACTCGTGACCCTACCACGATTGTGATGATTAGGCAACTAATTAAACCTTCTTAAGATCATACTTATCAACCAGATGTCAGAACCTGTTGCACCCCCATGTGCACAACTGAATGATCTCTTAATACTTTTGCATCCTCGATCTGGACGACACGTTATAACAATGGTTGAGCAACCTTGGCTCCCTTATAACCCCTCTGTAGTATCACAAACCGTTGGCGCATAGTTGATACCGAGTGCACAATTTTATACACGAGTGGATGCAAAAGAACAAAAGATATATGCTTCAAGCTCAATAAATGTCGTACGATAAGGAATGAAAGAAGTGGAAATTTTCCTACTAGCTCTGTAGCCTCTCGAAGATAAGTACAAATGTCTCTGTACCGATCCGCAAGACTCTACTAAACGCGTTCGTGACTCATAGAACCTATGAACCTAGAGCTCTGATACCAACTTGTCACGATCCAAAATCCTACCACAGGCGTCGTAATGGCACTTAGTCTCTAAGATTAGGTAAGCTAATTACAATTACAATTCCAGCCATTTTTTTATTATTATTTTTTAAAAACATATAATTTAATACACGTGTCGAAACCAACAACGGAAATAATTATAACACATTCCCAAGACTGGTAATACTGAGTCACGAACTCTAACTGAATACACGCAATGAATCTCAAATATCGAATATACAATACTGTTCGAATAATAGTTGACAATATAATAAAATGGAAAGACTCCAAGGGACGACAACGACCAAGCAGCTCTACCTTGAATCTTTGCAATCAACACACTAACTCTGCCCGAGTCCGATATTTCCAATACATGGCTCTGTACAAAAATGTGCAGAAGTGTAGTATGAGTACACCACAGTCGTTACCCAGTAAGTATCAAGACTAACCTCGGTGGAGTAGTGACGAGGTACAGTCAAGACACTCACTAGTCAAATAACCTGTGCAATATTGCAGTATACAATAGTACTGGAAAATATCTAGCAATGATAACAACAAAATCAACCAGTGATATAACAGCAAGGCAACAAGAATATTATAATTATTGCTCAGACTAATAAGGAACACAAGTACAACCAATTAAATATGTCCTTCAAATATAAATCTTTCACATATAATTCTTTCGAATAAATACCTTCTGAATATAATTCTTTGAAATAATATTTTGAATATAATTCTTTCAAATAAAAGTCACCTCGTGACACCTCATTTCATATTCATAAAAATATGGGTCTCAGCCCACTTTCATATTTTAACGACACCTCGTGCTCATATTTCTATCACAACTGCACAGACAACTCACGTGCCAAAATATCAATATATAAAAGAATATGCACGATCAATTTACTTTAGAAATAGTTTGAGTGAAGAAAATGACATTTGCACTTAAATTAAAGCATAAGATAAACTACTGATTTGTATGTAATACTTATAAATTTAAAACATAATAGAAATTTTCTTTTATTTAAAACAATTCAATCATCAAAAATCAGTAAAAACTAGAAATATAAATCTTCAGAGTCTCGTACTAAAAAGCCCAAGCTAACACAATACGACAAGGAGCACAAAACACTTAATAATAAAGTCAACTAGTACATCACCGAAGAAGACGAGAATTTACATATCATGGAAAAACAAAATAACCAAAGGCAAGTGCATCCATAGAAAAATATCAATAAAAGGGCACTCCCGTAGTACCGTCTCGTAGTCCCAAAAGTAAATATACAAGACATGGGGATCTCCCAAAATACCATTTCGTAGTCCCAAAGTAAATATGCAGGGCAGGGGGATCTCCTGGAATACCGTTCCGTAGTCCCAAAGTAAATATGTAGGGCAAGGGGATCTCTCGGAATACCGTTCTCTAGTCCCAAAGTAAATATGCAGGACAAAGAAATCTCCCAGAATACCGTTCCGTAGTCCAAAAGTAAATATGTAGGGGGATCTTCTGGAATACCATTCTGTAGTCCCAAAGGAAATATGATTTCAACGACTGTACATCAAGTTCTCACATATCACAAATGGCTCATCAAGTGCTCAAATATTACAACATATCACAAATTTCATTAATTGTTTGTAGATGAAACATCCATAATAAAATTATCTCCAGGAAATAACAACTCAACAAAAACACGGTATTCACATAAAAATCAAAGCAGCAGTCACACCAAATTATCATATAAAAATAAATTCAACAAACAAGGAATGAGGAATTTCAAATCAAGGATTTACTAAGTTCCAACAATTTTCCAATTTAATATATACAGGTGTCTACGAATTTCAACCAATGTAATTTGCATATATAAACCAAGAGCGTACTCGTCACCTTGCGTACATGATTTTTCTAAAACATAATTTCCACATAAGACTCAATGCGTGAGGGATAATACCCCCACTCAAGGTTAGGCAAAATACTTACCTTTTTTTTTGAAGTTACGCCGATATTCCAAAATCGTCTTCTTGCTTGAATTGACCTCCGGATAGCTCAAATCTAACCAAATTAATTCAATTCAGTGAATACTAATTATAGGAATTAATTCCATATGAAAATACTAATTTTCCAACAAAATCCGAAATTTAACTCAAAAATTGCCCGAGGGGCCCACGTCTCGGAATTCAACGAAACTCACAAAAATCGACAACCCATTCAATTATGAGTCCAACCATACCAGTTTCACTCAAATCCGACTCAAAATCGATACCGAAATCTCAAAAATTTGTTTCTATGAGATTTCTAAAAATTTTCCAAATTTCAATCTCAAAACACTAATTAAATAGTGAAAACAAATGATGGATTCGGGTAATCTAACCATAATTGAGTTAAGAACACTTACCCCGATAGTTTCTCTAAAAATCTCCCAAAACTCTCCTCTCCCCAAACTCCAATTTGACAAAATTGGAAAATGGGACGAAGTCCCCTGCTTTATAACTTACAGTTCTGCCCAGGCCCTCGGCCTTCGGTCGGTCCTCGGCCTTCGGTCGGTCCTCGACTTTTGGTCTTTGTCCTTCGGTCCTTGGTCTTTATGACCTCGATTTTCATGACCTCGATTTTTCATGGCCTCGATTTTTCCAGCAGCAGAAATTTCCAGCAGCTGTTTAAGTCCATATTTTGATCTGTTAACCATCCGAAACCTCCTGGACACAAACCATATATGAATTTCAATCATACAACACGCTACGGACCTGATCACGCACTTAAAATATTGAAAAGAGGTTGTTTTGACCCGATATTGACCGTGATCAAACTCCCATATTTCTTAACCTTACTAGTCTCTCAACCAATGATCCAAAAAAAATACACCCGAGCCCCTCGGGACCTGTCAAATTATACCAACAAGTCCTATAACATCATACGGACTTAGTCAAAACCTCAAATCATATCAAAAAATATTAAAACCATGAATCATAACCCAATTCATGCTTAAGGAACTTAAGAATTTCCAACTTCTACATTCGATGCCGAAACCTATCAAATCAAGTCCGATTGACCTCAAAATTTGCACACAAGTCATAAATAACATAACTGAGCTATAAAAATTTTTGAAACTGGATTCCGACCCCGATATCAAAAAGTCAATTCTCCGGTCAAACTTCCAAACTTAAATTCCTATTTTAGCTATTTCAAGCCTAATTTAACTACGGACTTCCAAATAAAATTTCGGACACGCTCCTAAGTCCAAAATTACCATACGGAGCTATTGGAATCATCAAAATTCCATTCCGATATTGTTTGTTCAAAAGTCAACTCTTCGGTCAACTCTTTCCATTTAAACTTCAAAAATGAGAATTGTTCTTTAAATTAAATTCCGATTCTTCCGAAAACCAAACTCGACCGTACACACAAATCATAATAGATATTACGAAATTGCTCGGGACCTTAAGTTACTGAACGTCACATAGATTCTTAAAACGACAATTCGCGCCGTTACAAAGGTCTATAAAAAATAAGTAAACAAAAGAGAATATATAAAATTTTCTGTTTATACAAGCTTCAAAGGTATCAGAAAAGCTAATAACGAATAAGTTAATAACGAAGCAAGACAAAGGAAGAGGAAGCTGGCTAGAAGGGGAGGAAAATCCAGAATTACCCTCAACAGAAGTAAAAGGAACGGAGGCAGTATTACATTATTCACCCTCCCCCCCCCCCCCCAAAAAAATCTTTTCTTCCGTTAGTTTATCAATATAATATAAATAATATATGATCAAACATCTCTATAATAGTCTCGTTTGTTCCCCTTTTTTTATTATATATTTATAGCGATTGGTTGTCATGCGTAATCATCAAAACTAACTGTAGCTTCTTTGACTGAATGAACTGGTGCCTATAACTTTCTAGGCACCTGGTGCTGGCTGTAACCGCGGGAGGCGGGGGCTCTAAAGAGTTCAAATGATATATAGTTCATTTGTTGGTAGCTTGGAGGATTAAAAGCATGACTCTTGCTTTCCAACTGGTTGTTTTGCATTAATTGGTATGCCGTTAATCTTATTGATTAATGTACCTATTGTACTTGCTTCTCCTTAATTATGGCTGGTCAATTAATAAAAAATTTATATTTTTTGGTACATCCTTATGGTTTAGTTATTTATCGCAATCAAAGTAAATAAGATAATAATGGCATTTTATTTGGTGATATAAGATTTAATTGTAGAAAGAATTAGTTCTATTATAAAACAATAAAAGAAGAAGAAGGGTATTGCTGAGAAAAGTAGAGAGAGAGAATTCTTATTGATTTGGGATCAATTAAAATGGAATAGAATCCCTCTATTTATAGGGAAAAAGTAACTTAGCCACCAAGTAACAAACCCTAAAATCTCTCTAAAATATAGATATTCACCTTAAATACAATTCTATTTATAACACCCCCCTGAATGTCTATTCAACAGATAATGTGCCTCGTTAAAACCCTAATTAAAATAAAACCCAGTGGGAAAAGATTCTAGAGAAGGAAAAAGAGTACACATATCTAACAATACGCCTTTTGGTTGCCTCGTTAAAATCCTTACAAGAAAAATTTAGTGGGACAAAACTTTGTAAGGGAAAAGGAGTACAACATGTATTAACTCTCCCTAATGAGAACATCAATTTATATATTTGAGTCTTTGAATTCCAATCTTGTGCGCCATCTTCAAAATATTATTGGTAGAGATTTGATAAACAAATCAGACATTAACTTGAATGAATATGTTGCATCTTGAAATCATCATTCTTGATAGATATGTAATTTCTTCATAAAATGTCATGTAATGGCCTTTTCAATATCTCATTCTTAGTGGTGGATCAACTGGTGATATTGTTTTTGAATAAAGCAATAGTCCTCCTGCATTTGTGGGACCCATATAAATAAAAGGAAGTAAAAGAAAAAGAAAAAAAAAGAAAAAAAAGATGACAACAAGTTGCAATAACAACAAAAAAAAAATAGCAAAACCAATTTGCGCAAATTGGTTTTGGTCGGTGCAACATGTTATGGAAATCTGCAATAACATAATTGTAAATCCAATCCTTTGATTGGTTGGAGGAACGGTTCCTCATTCCTATAAAAGGCGGCTTCAGCTCTTCATTTCAAGCACATTAAAATCAGAGAGAGCGTAATAGAGCGTAGAGAGAGTAATCCACAGATTATTGTATGTGAGATAAATAGAGAGTGAGAGTACTATTGTAGTGTGTGTTTAAAATAAATAGTGTTATTTCTTTTAAAGTTGTAGTAGTCTATTGACACTACCAAGTTATAATATTATAGTGGTATTATATTACTCCGGTCGGATATTATATTTTACCCCGTTAAACGATTTGGTGTCGTTGTTACTCTCTTGTGGTATTATTATTTACCGTGGATATTATTCCTGGGTGAGATTTCTTTTTCCAACAACGGTATCAGAGCCATGAAAAATAATGGTCCGATGTATTTTGAGTGCCCCCTTCTCATAAAAGATATATATGAAAAATAGTGTCTACGCATAAAAGTCATTCTTGGCTCCCATGATGTGTGGGAAATCGTAGACAGAGGGTATGCAAAACCCAATAATAAGGAAGCTTTACCTCAAAATAAAAAAGATGTCTTGGCAAAGACAAGGAAGAAGGATCAACAAGCTCTCACGCTCATCCACAACTGTTTGGATGATGTCATGTTTGAGAAAGTGACAGATGGTACCACCTCAAAGGAAGCTTGGGAGATATTACAAAATTCTCTCCAAGGAGTTTACAAGGTGATGAAGGTAAAACTTAAAGCTCTAAGGGGTGATTTTGAGTAAAAATGAAAGAATCTGAATGCATTTTGGATTATTGTTCAAAGGTGAAGGCTGTTGTGAAATAATTAAGAAGATACGGGGATGACATAGAAGATGTCCGTGTGGTAGAAAAGATCCTTCGCACTTTAACACCTAAATTTAATTTTGTGGTGTGTGTTATTGAGGAGTCTAAAGATTTAGACTCTATGATGGTAGAGCAATTTGGAGGGTTCTTTAGAGGCCCATAAAGAAAAGATCAAGAGGAGACAAGAAGTGCCGCTGGAGTAACTTCTTAAAACTCAGGCATCCTTTAAGGATTATGGAGGTGAAGGGAGCTATCGAGGGAATGGACGAGAACGAGGCCGTGACAATCATGGAAGAGGAAGAAGTAGTGGT
Organism: Nicotiana tabacum; assembly: GCF_000715075.1. Classification (NCBI taxonomy): domain Eukaryota; kingdom Viridiplantae; phylum Streptophyta; class Magnoliopsida; order Solanales; family Solanaceae; genus Nicotiana; species Nicotiana tabacum. The sequence continues at coordinate 15,965,316 of NC_134102.1, read as the reverse complement.
AACAACTTCAACAATGAAGTTAAAATCCACCAAGCATTCAGAGGTCGTGGACACAGACAAAGAGGTCTAGAAATAATGGACAAAGGTATGACAAATCAAAAATTGAGTGTTATAATTGTCATAAATTTGGCCATTAATACTGGGAATGTCGTAGCAGTGTTCAAGAGAAAGCTAACATTGTTGACAACAAGAAAGAAGAAGATGAGTTAACATTGTTGTAGGCACTCAAAGAAGAAGACATGGATGATTGTAGCTCGTGGTATTTGGATAATGGAGCAAGCAATCAGATGTGTGGATTCAAAGATAGGTTTGTGAAGATCAATAAGTCGGTGAGAGGTAATGTGTCCTTTGGAGATACATCAAAGATTCAAACCAAAGGGATAAATTCAAGATGTATATTATGTGCCGAAATTAAAAAGTAATATTTTGAGTTTGGGACAACTTCTTGAAAAGGGATATGATATTCATATGAAAAATATGCATCTTTGTCTTAGAGATTCAAGTAGAATTCTAATTGCTAAAGTGCATATGGCAAGGAATAGATTATTTTCTCTGAATCTTAAGACAATTGATGCAAAGTGTTTGAAGGCTAATGTGCAGATAAATCATGGTGCTAGCACATGCGATTTGGGAACTTGAATTTTTAAGCGCTCAAAACAATGGGAGAAAAGAACATGGTGCATGGGATACCATCAATCAACCATCCCAATCAATTGTGTGAAGCTTGTCTTCTTGGAAAATATGCAAGGAGAAGTTTTTCAAAGAAGGCCATATCAAGATCAACCACGCCGCTCCAGTTTATTCATACTGGTGTGTGTGGACCAATCAATCCACCTTCCTTTTGGTAAAAGTAAATACTTTCTTCTCTTCATTGATGACTTTAGTAGAAAGACTTGGGTTTATTTCTTGAACCAAAAATCTGAAACTTTTGCTGATTTTAAAATTTTCAAAGTACTTGTGGAAAAACAAAGTGGCTATGAAATAAAAACTTTAAGGTCCGATAGAGGAGGCGAATTCACGTCAAAAGAATTTAATGACTTTTGTCAGTCTCATGGAATTCGTCGCCCCTAACGGTACCTTACTCACCCCAACAAAATGGAGTTGTAGAGAGAAAGAATCGAATGATTCTTAATATGGCTAGATGTATGTTGAAAGCTAAAAGTATGCCCAAGGAATTTTGGGCCGAAGCTATTTCTTGTGCAGTTTATTTGAACAACACGTCTCCAACAAGAAATGTTAGAGATCAAACCCCTCAAGAAGCTAGGAGTGGAAGAAAGCCAAGTGTTACATACTTTAGAATCTTTGGGAGCATAGCCTATGCACATGTGCCACAATAAGGGAGAGAAAAGCTTGACGATCGAAGTGTCAAGCATGTGTTTGTTGGCTATGATACGAGTTCAAAAGGCTACAAGTTATACAACCCAAGGAGCAGCAAGGTGATGGTAAATTGTGACGGTGAATTTGATGAAGAATTGGAATGGAATTGGGAAGCTCAAGAAGAAACTTCATATGATTTTCTTCCACACTTTGGTGATGAAGAAAAACCAGAGACCTTGGAGCCTTTGCAAGATACAACTCCACCTCCTTCACCAACCAATGTTGCATCTCCTTCTTCTCAAGAAAGTTCAAATGAACAACTGCAAAGGACGAGGAGCATTCAAGAGCTCTATGATGGCTGACAGTGAACCAATGAACCTTTATGAAGCTGTTACAGACAAAAGGTGGAGACAAGCCATGGAGGAGGAGATCGAGTCAACAAAGAAAAATAACACGTGGGAGTTAACAACTCTTCCCAAGGATCATCGAGCAATATGAGTGAAATTGATATACAAGAAAAAGAAGAATATTGTTGGAGAAGTTGAGAGATACAAAGCACGACATGTGGCTAAAGGCTACAAGCAAATGATATATGTTGCCAAGAAGACAGTAGAGCTCAAATATGTAAAGTCTGATGATCAAGTTGCGGATATCTTTACAAAGCCTTTTAACTTTGAAGATTTTCAAAGATTGAGATCATGAAATGGAATGAAAAAGAAAAATCAAAATTAAGGGAGAGATTTGAGGGACCCATATAAATAAAAGAAGATTAAGAAAAAGAAAAAAAGAAGATGATGACAACAAGTTGCAAATGCAAAAAGTTGCAGTAATAGCCAAAAAACAAATAGCAAAACCAATTTGCGCAAATTGGTTTTGGACGTCGCAACATGTTATGGAAAATAGAGAGTAGGAGTAATATCATTTGTGGTGTTTAAAATAAATAGTGTTATTTCCTTTGAAGTTGTAGTAGTATATTGACACTATCAAGTTGTAATATTATAGTGATATTATATTGCTCCGCTCGGGTATTATATTTTACCCCGTTAAAAGATTTGATGTCGTAGTTACTCTCTTGTGGTATTATTATTGTTATTATTTACCGTTGATATTATTTCTAGGCGGCATATTATTTTTTCCAATAACGTGGTATCATATCCATGACAAATAATGGTCCACTGTCTTTTCAGTACCCCCGTCTCATAAAAGATAATTATGAGAAATGGTGTCTACACATAAAAGTCATTCTTGGCTCCCAAGATGTGTGGGAAATCGTAGACATAGGGTATGCAAAACCCAATAATGAGGAAGCTCTGCTTCAAAATGAAAAAGATGTCTTGGCAAAGATAATGAAGAAGGATCAACATACTCTCACGCTCATCCACCAATGTTTGGATGATACCATGTTTGAGAAGGTGACAGATGCTACCATCTCAGAGGAAGCTTGAGAGATTTTACAAAATTCTCTCCAATGAGTTGACAAGGTGAGGAAGGTAAAACTTCAAACTCTAAAAGATAATTTTGAAGTTTTAAAAATGAAAGAATCCGAATGCATTTCATATTATTATTCAAGAGTGAAGGTATTGTGAATCAATTAAGAAGATACGGGGAGGAAATAGATGATGTCCATGTGGTAGAAACGATACTTCACACTTTAACACCTAAATTAAATTTTGAGGTGTGTGCTATTGAGGAGTCCAGAGATTTAGACTCTATGACAGTGGAGCAGTTGGGGGGGTATATAAGTTACAGGTCCATAAAGAAAAGATCAAGTGGAGACAAGATGTGCCGCTGGAGCAACTTATTAAAACTCAAGTATCACTTAAGGATTATGGAGGTGAAAATAGCTATCGAGGGAACGGACGAGGACGAGGCCGTGACAATCATGGAAGAGGAAGAACTAGTGGTAACAACTTCAACAATGAAGTAAAAATCCACCAAACATTCAGAGGTCGTGGTCGCAGACAAAGAGGTCAAGAAAATAATGGACAAAGGTATGACAAATCAAAAATTGAGTGTTATAATTGTCATAAATTTGGCCATTACTCTTGGGAATGTTGTAGTAGTGTTGAAGAGAAAACTAACCTTGTTGACGAATATAAAGAAGATGATGAGTCAACATTGTTGTTGGCACTCAAAGAAGACGACATGGTTGATATTGGCTCGTGGTATTTGGATAATGGAGCAAGCAATCATATGTGTGGATACAAAGATAAGTTTGTGGATATCAATAAGTCGGTGAGAGGTAATGTGTCATTTGGAGATACCTTAAATATCCAAATCGAAGAGATAGATACGATTCCGATCTCCTGTAAAAAATATGCATCTTTGGCTTAGATATTCAAGTGGTATTCTAATTGCTAAAATGCATATGGAAAAGAATAGATTATTTTCTTTGCCTTAAGATAATTGATGCAAAGTGCTTGAAGGCTAATGTGCAGATGAATCATGGTGCTGGCACATACAATTTGGGCACTTGAATTTTGAAGCTCTCAAATCAATGGGAGAAAAGAACATGGTGTATGGGATACAATCAATCAACCATCCCAATCAATTATGTGAAGCTTGTCTTCTTGAAAAACATGCAAGGGGATTTTTTCGAAAGAAGTCCATATCAAGATCAACCACACTGCTCCAGCTTATTGATACTGATGTGTGTGGACCAATCAATTCACCTTCCTTTGGTAAAAGTAAATACTTTCTGCTATTCATTAATAACTTTAGTAGAAAGGCTTGGGTTTATTTCTTGAACCAAAAATCTGAAGCTTTTGCTGCTTTTAAAATTTTCAAATGCTTGTGAAAAAATAAAGTGGCTATGAAATAAAAGCTTTAAGGTCCGATAGAGGAGGCGAATTCACTTCAAAAGAATTTAATAATTTTTGTTAGTCTCATGTAATTCATCGCCCTCTAACGGTACCTTACTCACCCCAACAAAATGGAGTTGCAGAGAGAAAGAATCGAACGATTCTTTATATGGCTAGATGTATGTTGAAAACTAAAAGCATCCCTAAGTAATTTTGGGCCAAAGTTATTTCTTGTGCAGTTTATTTGAACAATATGTCTCCAACAAATAATGTTAGAGATCAAACCCTTCAAGAAGCATGGAGTGGAAGAAAGCCAAGTGTTACACACTTGAGAATCTTTGGGAGCATAGTCTATGCTCATGTGCCACAACAAGGGAGAGCAAAGCTTGACGATCGAAGTGTCAAGCATGTATTGTTGGCTATGATACGAGTTAAAAAGGCTACAAGTTACACAACCCAAGCAACGGTAAGGTGATGATAATTCGTGATATTGAATTAGATGAAGAATTGGAATGGAATTGGGTAGCTCAGGAAGAAACTTCATATGATTTTCTTTCATACTTTGGTCATGAAGAAGAAATAGAGACCTTGGTGCATGTGCAAGATACATATCCACCTCCTTCACCAACCAATGTTGCATCTCCTTCTTCGCAAGAAAGTTCAAATGAACAACCGCAAAGGACGAGGAGCATTCAAGAGCTCTATGATGGCACGAAAGAATTTACGAATTTTCATTTTTTGTATTATCTCTTTGCTGACAGTGAACCAATGACTTTGATGAAGCTGTTATATACAAATGGTGGAGACAAGCCATAAAGGAGGAGATCGAGTCAATAGAGAAAAACAACACTTAGGAGTTAACTAATCTTCCCAAGGGTGATCGAGCAATAAGAGTGAAATCGATATACGAGATAAAGAAGAATGTTGATGGAGAAGTGGAGAGATACAAAGCACGACTTGTGGCTAAAGTCTACAAGCAAAGGCAATGTGTTGCCAAGAATAAAGTAGAGCTCAAATATGTGAAGTCTCATGATCAAATTGCGGTTATCTTTACAAAGCCTCTTAAGTTTGAAGATTTTCAGAGATTGAGATCAAGATTTGGAATGAAAAAGAAAAATCAAAATTAAGAGAGAGATTTGTGAGACCCATATAAATAACATAAGATTAAGAAAAAGAAAAAAAGAAGAAGATGAAAACAAGATGCAAATGCAACAAGTTGCAATAACAGCCAAAAAATAAATAGCAAAACCAATTTGCGCAAATTGGTTTTGGACGCTGCAACATGTTATGGAAATCTGCAATAACGTAATTGTAAATCCAATCCTATGATTGGTTGGTGTCACGACCCAACTCCATGTCAGGTCATGATGGCGTCCAGCACCGTTGCTGGACAAGCCAACAGTAAACAACTTAGTGATTTCTCATTTTTTTTTGTTTATTAAGAAATTCCAACATTTAGATTTACTTACATTTAAAGCATTTGATAAATAACGGATTTTAAAGGCAAACAAACAGAAATATTTAAAAGCAGTTATAACTATTGAACTATAATCCAAAAATAAAAGTCTACTAATGCGTGCCAAGATCTAGTATCACAAGTGTGTGGGTAACTAGTAGAATATACAAAAGATGACTATCCTACTGTCTGAAACAAAATAGACAGATAAAAACAAAAGAGAAACTCCGACATGCTGTTGAACGGCTCAGAAGGGGGCAGCTTACCGTGAAGTCTCGGTCCAAGATCAGGTATGCACGCCGGGCAGGTAACTAGATGCACCACCCTCAGATCCTATAGAATTAAGTACAGAAGCATAGTATGAGTACATAAATAATATGTACCAAGTAAGTATCCCGCCTAACCTCGAAGAAGTAGTGACGAGGGGTCGACTTGACACTTACTAGGGCCAATAATAATGTAATTAAAGTGTTATGCTATGTATAAATATCATGAATAATTTTGACAATTCAATAACGGGAAGAGATAAGTACTTCTTTCAAAAATTAAAATTTCAATTTAGGTCATATCATTTAACCACTTACATTTCAAGGCATTTAAGCAGTATAAATCACAGAGGGTTACAAATAATTAACATGCGCAATTATGCCGAGGTCGTACGGCCCGTCCAACATAATATTAAATTGTGCACTGCTGGAGGGTCGAACAGCACGCACCATAGATGCGTCTATTTACTACTGAGGCGCTCGGCCCGATCCACAAATATCAATTATTTTTAAGGAAACATGAATTCTCATTTTACAATCAAGTATTCTAATAAACTCTTTAAATAGGTGAACTTAGCCTTTTTCAAATTCTTTTGTCAAATTCTAACATGATTCGAGTAATTGAATTAGCAAGTAAGAGAACAAACATTTCGAATAAAGTATGATATGGTTCCTAAACTACTCGGACAATAGCACAAAAGTAGCTACGTACGGACTCTCGTCACCTCGTACGCACGTAGCCCCCCCCCCACACACACAAATAGGTACACACATTTATTTAATTCGCCTATGGGGTTAATTCCTTCTTACAAGGTTAGAAAGGAGACTTACCTCGCCTCAAAGCCTACTTCCCAATTCAAAAACGCGCTCAAACCTCCAAACCTAATGCCAAACGACTCGAATCTAGTCAAACATTACATAAACTAATCAATCTATTCTCAAAAATTCATAATTTCACCATTTAAGTGATTACCCAACATAAATTAAAAGACTCCTAAAATTCACCCCCAGGCCCACATGCTCGGATTCCGAAAATTTTCTATGAAAGTTGTTACCCATAACCTTAGGAACATAAATATATGATTTTTACTAAATTTCATAACAAATTTCTTGGTTAAATCTCGTTTTTATAAAAAAAAACCTAGGTCTTCCTCTAAACCCTTATTTTTCACTAATTTCCACATGTTAATCTGCAATCCCGCTTCTATGGAGAAGGGGCTGCTTCTGCGGAATTTGGGGCTACCCTCATTGGCCGCATCTGCGATCTCGCACCTGCTGCTAACCAACCGCAGGTGCGGTTATGACAGATCCTGTGCACTCAGTTGTAGTTCTAAATTCTCAACTTAGTCCGAGCCTCGTCCGATTGGCACTCGGCCCCCCAGGGCCCCTCCCAAACATAACAACAAGTTTGGAATCACAAAACGGACTCGCTCGAACTCATGGAATGCCCGAAATAACATTAAATCTAAGAATCACACCCTAAAACCAATTGAATCAAACTTAAGAACTTCAAGTTCTTCAATTTACTTCCTATGCGCCGAAACGTACTTATACTACTCGGAATGACACCAAATTTTACGTGCAAGTCTTAAATGACACTACAGAACTATTCCCGGTCTTGGAATTACATTTGGACCTCAATATCACCAAAACCCGCTACAAACCAAATTTTAAAGAACTTCAAAAACCTTCAAGAACCAACTTTCACTATTAGGCACTGAAACGCTCTCGGGTCATCCAAAACCCGATCCGAGCATACGCCCAAGTCCGAAATCATCATACAAACCTATTGGAACTGTTAGATCCTGATTCCGAGGTCGTTTACTAAAAATGTTGACCAAAGTCAAACTTGGCCTTTCGAGTCAACCTTAAGGAACTAAGTGTTCCGATTTCACCCCAAACTCTTCAAAATCTCGAACCAACCATCCCCGCAAGTCATAAATCAGTAAAAGCAAGTACGAGAAGTCTAATTTAGGGGAACGGGGTTCTAGAAAGTAAAATGACCGGTTGGGTCATTACATTCTCCACCTCTTAAACAAACGTTCGTCCTCGAACGAGTTTAGATTCATACCTGAAGTGTTGAATAAGTGTGGATATCTGCTCCGCATGTCCTCCTTGGACTCCTAGGTCGCCTCCTCGACTGGTTGGCCTCTCCACTAAACCTTTACCACGAAAATCCTCTTGGATCTCAACTGGCGGTCCTGTCTCGCAACAATAGCAACTGGCTCCTCTTCATAACCCAAGCTCTCATCTAACTGAATAGTGCTGAAATCTAGCATATGTGACAAGTCGGCATGATATATCCGGAGTATAGACACGTGAAAAACTAGATGAACCCTTGATAGGCCAGGAGGTAAAGCAAGCTCATAAGCAACCTCCCCAACTCGCCTCAACACCTCAAATGGTCCTAAAACCTTTGGGCTCAACTTGCCCTTCTTTTCGAATATCATAATACCCTTCATCGGCGAGACCTTCAAGAGAACCTTCTCACCGACCATAAATGATACATCGTGCACCTTCTGATCAGCGTAACTCTTTTGTTTGGACTATGCTATGCGAAGTCGCTCCTGAATCAACTTTACCTTTTCCAAGGCATCCTTTACCAAATCAGTGCCATATAACCTAGCCTCGCCGGGCTCAAATCACCTGATGGGAGAACGATATCGCCGACCATATAAAGCCTCAAATGGAGCCATCTCGATGCTGGACTGATAACTGTTGTTGTAAGAAAACTCGGCCAAAGGCAAGAACGGATCCCACTGTCCCCAAAGTCAATCACACATGTTCTTAGCATGTCCTCCAATATCTGAACTATCCACTCTGACTGGCCGTCGGTCTGTGGATGAAATGATGTGCTGAGCTCTACACGGGTCCCCAACTCACTCTGTACGGCTCTCTAGAAATGTGAGGTGAACTGAGGGCCTCTATCTGATATGATGGAAACAGGCACACCGTGCAACCGAACTATCTCCCTAATATAAATCTGGGCCAACTTCTCTGAAGTATATATAGTCAGAACCGGAATAAAGTGTGCTGACTTGGTCCACCTGTTGACAATGACCCAAACTGCATCAAACTTCTACAAGGTCTGTGGTAAACCAATCACGAAGTCCATGGTAATGCGCCCCCATTTCCACTCAGGTATAGTCATTTGCTGAAGTAGGCCACTTGGCCTCTAGTGTTCATACTTGACCTGCTGGCAATTTAGACACCTAGCCACATACTCAACTATATCTGTCTTCATCCGCCACCACCAATAGTGCTGTCTCAGGTCACGATACATCTTCGTAGCACCTAGATGAATAGAATACCGAGAATTGTGTGCCTCCTCTAGAATCCTCTCTCACAAGCCATCGACATTAGGAGCACATAAATGGCCCTGGAGTCGCAGAACACCATCATCGCCAATAGAAACCTCCTTGGCACTACCCTGTAGTACCGTCTCTCTAAGAACTGCCAAATGTGGGTCATCAAACTGTCGAGCCTTGATCTTCCCCAATAGTGAAGACTGGCCAACAATACATGCTAGAACCCGACTGGGCTCTGAAATATCCAGCCTCACAAGTCTGTTAGCCAAGGACTGAATGTCCAAAGCTAGTGGCCTCTCCCCTACTGAAATGAATGCCAAGCTACCCATACTCTCTCCCTTTCTGCTTAAGGCATCCGCAAAAACATTTGCCTTAACCGGATGATAAAGAATGGTGATATCATAATCCTTCAGTAACTCGAGCCATCTACGCTGCCTCAAATTGAGATCCCTTTGCTTGAACAAATGTTGTATGCTGCGATGATCAGTATAAACTTCACATGACACCCCAGACAGATAATGCCTCAATTTCTTAAGAGCATGAACAATCGTGGATAACTCTAGATTGTGCACAGGGTAATTCTTCTCATGAATCTTCAGTTGACGCGAAGCATATGCAATAACTCGCCCCTCCTGCATCAATACACAACCCAAGCCAATGCGTGAATCGTCGCAATATATTGTATACATCCCCGGGCTAGAAGACAACACTAGAACCGGTGCTGTAGTCAAAGTTGTCTTGAGCTTCTAGAAGCTCGCCTCACAATCATCGGACCAATGGAACGGAGCACCCTTTTGGGTCAATCTAGGCAGAGGGGCAACAATAGATGAGAAACCCTGCACAAACTGGCGATAATAACCTGCTAACCCCAGGAAGCTCCTGATCTCGGTCATCGAAGCGGGACGAGGCCAACTCTGAACTGCCTCAATCTTCTTAGAATCCACCTTAATACCTTCTCTTGATACAATATGCCCCAAGAATGCCACAGACTCTAGACAAAACTCACACTTGGAGAACTTAGCATATAGCTTCTGTTCTCACAAGGTCTGAAGTACCACTCTCAAATGTTGCTCGTACTCCCCCAGGCTACGTGAGTAAATCAAGATGTCATCAATGAAGACAATAACAAAGGAATTAATATAAGGCCTGAACACCCGATTCATCAGATCCATAAATGCCGCTGGGGCATTAGTCAAGCTGAAGGACATCACTAGAAACTCATAATGGCCATATCTAGTATGGAAGGCCTTCTTCGGAACATCTAAGTCCCGAATCTTCAATTGATGGTACCCTGACCTTAAGTCGATTTTGGAGAACACCCTAGCACCCTGAAACTGGTGAAACAAACCATCGATACGCGGCAATAGGTACTTGTTCTTGATCGTAACCTTGTTCAACTGGCAATAATCAATGCATATCCGCATAGTCCCATCTTTATTCTTCACAAAAATACTGGTGCACCCCAAGTTGATACACTTGGTCTCACAAACCCCTTTTCTAATAACTCCTCAAACTGCTCCTACAACACTTTCAATTCTTTCGGAGCCATACGGTACGGTGGTATAGATATAGGCTGGGTTCCTAGAGCCAAATCAATACGGAAATCAACATCATGATCTGGCGGCATGCCTGGAAGGTCAGAAGGAAACACATCAGTGAACTCCCGGACTACTGGCACTGAATCAATCATCGGAGACTCTGCGGTGGTGTCCCAAACATAAGCTAGATAAGCCAAACAACCCTTCTCGACCATATGTCGAGCCTTCAGAAAAGAGATGACCCGACTAGCTGTACTAACTGAGGAACCCTTCCACTCCAATCTCGGTAATTCTGGCATCGCTAAGGTAATAGTCTTGGCATGACAATCAAGGATGGCGTGATATAGGGATAACTAGTCCATGCCTAGGATGACCTCAAAGTCGATCATATCAAACAACAGAAGGTCTGTTGTAGTCTCGTAACCACAGAATGCGACCACACAGGACCGGTAGATTTTATCCACAACCACAGAATCACCCACAGAAGTGGACATACAAACAGGAGTACCCAAAGACTCACAAGGAATATCTAGATAATGAGCAAACTAGGATGACACATATGAATAGGTAGACCCTGGATCAAATAATACCGAAGCATCCGTACTGCATACAAAAATAATACATGTGATCACGGCATCTGAGGCCAATGCATTTGGTCTGGCCGGAAAAGCATAGAATCTGGCTAGAGCGCCGGCGGGCTGGCCTTCGCCTAACTGAACAGTAGCTGCCTGGCCTCCCCGTGCCTGGCCTCCACCTCTAGGACGGCCCCTGGCAGCCTACCCTCTGCCTCTGGGCGACAGGACAACCGATGCTGTAATCATGGGCTGCTGACACTGCTGCACTACCTTGCCCCGAAGCTTGGAGCAGAATCTCTTCATGTGACCGAGATCTCCGCACTCGAAACAGCCCCTCGGTGCGACGATCTGCTGCCCTGATGTCTGATCCTGATGGCCTATAGACCCATTAGAAAAAGCTCGAATAGCTGGTGGGCGGTATGAACTCTCCGGCATGGCACTAAGATAAGAGCTGGAAGAACCCTGGTGACCTGAGTACCAATTGGAAGAACCCTGGAGGGCTGGTGGGCGGTAAAAACTCTCTGGTGTGGCGCGGAAATAGGGGCACGCTGGAGCACTTCGAGGAGGTGGTGGTGATAAATATGGGGTCATGCTAGGCCAACCCCTTCCAAACTGACCTCTGCCCCTAGCCGGGGCACCTCTAAACTCTCCAGAGAAATGGGCCCTCTTGTCCTGCTGCACCTGCTCTCTCCCTCTCTGACGGTAGTCCTCAATCCTCCGAGCAATCTCCACTACCAGCTTATAAGAAGTCCTCATCTCAGCCTCTCGGGCCATATTGGCTCTAATACCAGAGTGTAGTCCCACAACAAACCTCTGTACTCTCTCTGCATCCGTAGGAAGTATCATAAGTGCATGGCGAGACAACTCAGAAAACCTCGCCTCATAGTCGGTCATTGACATCTGACCCTTCTCAAGCTGCTCTAACTGATACCGCAACTTTTCCCTCTCCGAGGGTGGAATATACCTATCCAGGAAAAGCTGTGTGAACTGGCTCCAAGTCATAGGAGGAGAACCCGCTGGTCTGCCAAGAAGGTAAGACTGCCACCATCTAAGGGCCCTGCCCTCCAGCTCGAAAGTAGTAAAGTCAACCCCATGAGACTCCAGTATCCTCATGTTGTGCAGTTTGTCCCTGCACCTATCAACGAAATCCTGGGCATCCTCACGACGCTCGCCTCCGAAGACAAGAGGGTGTAGACTAGTCCATCTGTCCAATAACTTCTGTAGATCATCGTCCGCAGCCGATCTAGGCTCAGGTTCCACTGCTGCAACTGGCTGGGCCCCGTCCGCGGGTAATGTACCCAAAGTCAGATACACTACGGCTGCATGCCCAGGAGCCTGAGCAGTAGGGGTCTGTGCTCCCCCTACCGCCTGAGATGTGGTTGGGTCTTCTGGAAATAAACCAGCCTGGGTCATAAAATCCATGAACCGCAGCTTACGGCCCATGATCTCCTGAAAGCCCGGTGCTGTCATGAAATTTACCGGGGCTGGCTCTGTTGCGGGCACCTCGCCCTACTCCCCCGCAATGGAGTCCTCTACTGGATCTGCTGGTGGTGATACTGGGTCAGCTCTGGGATGCCTTTGTCCCCTACCTCGGGCCGGTACCCTCCCCCGGCCTCTGTCTCGGCCTCTAGCAATGGGGGGAGCAGCCCCTCTCGGGTCTGGAACGTCCGTCATACGCGTCCTCACCACTATGAGAGAACAGAAGAAGGAAATTTAGTATACCATCAATTGCCCGATAGGAGATGAATAATGAGTAGTTTCCTAACATCTCACAACCTCTCAAAGATAAGTATGGAAGTCTCTGCACCGATCCACAAGACTCTATTAGGCCTGTCCATAACTTGTGAGACCTACGTGAACCTAGTTCTCTGATACCCATGTTGTCACGACCCAACTCCATGTCAGGCCGTGATGGCGACCAGCACCGTTGCTGGACAAGCCAACAGTGAACAACTTAGTGATTTTTTTTATTTTATTAAGCAATTCCAACATTTAACTTTACTTACATTTAAAGTATTTGATAAATAACGGATTTTAAGGCAAACAAATGGAAACATCTAAAAGCAGTTATAACTATTGAACTACAATCCAAAAATCAAAGTCTACTAATACGTGCCAAGATCTAGTGTCACAACTGTGTGGGCAACTAGTAGAATATACAAAAGATGACTATCCTACTGTCTAAAACAGAATAGACAGATAAAAATAAAAGAGAAACTCCGGAAAGCTGCTGAACATCTCAGAAGGGGGAAGCTCACCGTGAAGTCTCGGTCCAAGATCAGGTATGCGCGCCGGGCGGGTAACTAGATACACCAGCCTCAGATCCTGTACAATTAAGTACACAAGCATAGTATGAGTATATAAACAATATGTACCAAGAAAGTCTCCCGCCTAGCCTCGAAGAAGTAGTGACGCGTGGTCGATTTGACACTTACTAGGGCTAATAATAATGTAATTAAATTGTTATGCTAAGTATAGGTATAATGAATAATTCCGACAGCTCAAAAACAGGAAGAGATAAGTACTTCTTTCAAAAATTAAAATTTCAATTTCGGTCATATCATTTAACCACTTACATTTCAAGACATTTAAGCAGTATAAATCACGGAGGGTTACAAATAATTAACATGCACAATTATGCCGAGGTCATACGGCCCGGTCCAATATAATATTAAATTGTGCACTGCCGGAGGGTCGAACGGCACGAACCATAGGTTCACATATTTATTTAATTCTCCTACGGGGTTAATTCCCTCTTACAAGGTTAAAAAAGGAGACTTACCTCGCCTCAAAGCCTACTTCCCAATTCAAGAACGCGCTCAAACCTCCAAATCTGACGTCAAACGATTCGAAGCTAGTCAAACATTACATAAACTAATCAATCTATGCTCAAAAATTCATAGTTTCACCATTTAAGTGATTACACAACCTAAATTGCAAGATTCCTAAAATTCATCCCGGGGCCCATATGCTCGGATTCCGGAAATTTTCAAAGCAAGTTGTTACCCATAACCTTAGGAACATAAATATATGATTTTTACTAAATTCCATAACAAATTTCGTGGTTAAATCTCATTTTTATCAAAAACATAGGTCTTCCTCTAAACCCTTATTTTTCACAAATTTTCACATGTTAATCTACCCATAATCTAAGTACTTAATTCACATTTGGTAGAAATAACTTAACTCCAAAGTCTAGGTTAAAGCCCCTCTCAAGAAGCTCCAAGAATAGCCCAAAAAATGAGTGAAATGAGTAAAAATTGGTCTAAGTCCCATATTAAATGAATCTCACTGCCTCCAGCTTTTTGCGGTCAAGGGACCTCATTTGTGCCCTCGCTTTTGCGGACAAGAATCTGCTTCTACGGAAGTTCTTGGGCCGCTTCTGCAGTCCCGCTTCTACGGAGAAGGGGCCGCTTCTGTGGAATTTGGGGCTGCCCTCATTGGCCGCATATGCGAGGCTTGGCCCGCATATGTGAGCTCGCACCTGCGGCTAACCAAACGCGGATGCGGTTATGACAGATCGGGTGCACTCAGTTGTAGTTCCAAATTTGCAACTTAGTCCGAGCCTCGTTCGATAGGCACTCGGGGCCCCCGGGGCCCCGCTCGAACATACCAACAAGTTTGAAATCACAAAACGGACTCGCTCGAACTCACGGAATTCCCGAAACAACATTAAAACTAAGAATCATACCCTAAAACCAATTGAATCAAACTTAAGAACTTCAAGTTCTTCAATTTACTTCCAATGCGCTGAAACGTACTTATACTACTCTGAATGACACCAAATTTTGCGTGCAAGTCTTAAATGATACTACGGGACTATTCCCAGTCTCGGAATTCCGTTTGGACCTCGATATCACCAAAACCCGCTCTAAACCAAATTTTAAAGAACTTCTAAAACCTTCAAGAAGCAACTTTCACTATTAGGCACCGAAATGCTCCCAGCTCATCCAAAACCCGATCCGAGAAAATGCCCAAGTCCGAAATCATCACACGAACCTATTGGAACCATCAGATCCCGATTCCGAGGTCGTTTACTAAAAATGTTGACCAAAGTCAAACTTGGCCTTTCAAGCCAACCTTAAGGAACCAAGTGTTCCGATTTTGACCCAAACTTTTTTAAATCCCAAACCAACCATCCCCGCAAGTCATAAATTAGTAAAAGCAAGTACGAGAAGTCTTATTTAGGGGAATGAGGTTCTAGCAAGTAAAACGACCGGTCGGGTCGTTACAGTTGGAGGAATGGTTCCTCACTCCTATAAAAGGCAGCTTCAGATCTTCATTTCAAGCACACCAAATTCAGAGAGAGCGCAATAGAGCATAGAGAGAGTAATCCACATATTGTTGTCTGTGAGATGAATAGAGAGTGAGAGTAATATTGTAGTGTGGTATTTAAAATAAAGAGTGTTATTTCTTTTGAAGTTGTAGTAGTCTATTGACACTACCAAGTTATAATATCATCGTAGTGTTATTTCTATTTGGTGTCGTTGTTACTCTCTTGTGGTATTATTATTTACCGTGGATATTATTCCTGGGCGGAAAATTTTTCCCAACAATGTGGTATCAGAGCCATAGCAAATAATGGTCCGCTTTATTTTCAGTACTCCCGTCTCATAAAAGATAATTATGAGAAATTGTGTCTACGCATGAAAGTCATTCTTGGCTCCCAGAATGTGTGAAAAATCGTAGACAGAAGGTATGCATTATCTAATAATGAGGAAGCTCTGCCTCAAAATGTCACGACCCAAAGATCACTAGTCGTGATGGCACCTAAATCGACCCGCTAGGTAAGCAAGTTAACAGACAATACAATCCAAGTGAAATTTGTAGGAAAATAATAAAGAATTATCTGAACTTTTACAAATTAACCCAAGAACTGGTAGTACAAATCATGAGCTTCAAGACTTAGAATTTACAAAGCTGATACAAATAATTACACGATCTATTTGAAAGTTACATAACAAAATAACAAAATCTAAAGCCACCAAGGACAAGTGGCAGCCATATCCGGAATGCACGAACATCTTCAGAGTCAGCTCCCGACATCACCAGCAGCTCCGCTCTAAAAGTCTGCAAGCAAGGTGCAGAAGTGTAGTATGAGTACAACTGACCCCATGTACCCAGTAAGTATTTTGTCTAACCTCGTCGAAGTAGTGGCGAGGATTTTTAGTTAAAAGATGCTCACTGATAAAAGTTGTAATGTAACTAACAATAAAACTATACTACAGTATAACTAAATAGAGTACACGAATGAATGTACAAAGAAATAACAGAGTACTAGAGGAGATCACAATCCAACAATTTCCAATATCTCGACCAATCCTTTCCTTAGAGCGAAACCCAATGAACCACAATAATCACCTCAAAACTTTCATAGTGTGAGAGAAACACTCAAGACATCAAATTCAACGGCACGGCAACACCCTTCATGCATTTATCTCATCCTCACCAAATATGCGTAAAACATTACCAACCGAAGGGCAGAAATACCGATAATAAAAATGACAAAGTAGGAAATACACAAGTAGTAATAATGAACGAGAATGTACATAAGGACATCAATAACAGACTAGGCGGAAAGCATAAAGGTAATGACAACAATTAGGAAAAGGAATGTAACTTCAACTAACTAGCATGATGGAGGCATGAAGATAGATATAACAAATAAGAAAAGGGACACATGATCTATAAGCTAACAAGTAGAGACATGAATGACTAACATGGAATAAGACATGTACCTAAGTGCAACAAAACAGATATGACATGGATGCAATTATAACAGCAGGAAGTAGGCATGATATTTACAAGTTAAGCAAGTAGAAGGCATGGGCAACACAACAACAATTGAGATATAGAATAAGGACAGAACAGTGACTACAAGTCACATAAGAATCGTAAGTACGATAGTAACAATTCAAGGTAAAGACATGAAAATATCTGCAAGAAAAGGATATCACAACATAATGCATGTCCCTCGTCTTCACTTGCACAGAAACACCCTTCGTTCTATGAACTCGCAATAACACAAAAGCATGATAATATAAATGCAATGGCACGGCATCACCCTTCGTGCTTTTACTCACATAACATGGCACGGCATCACCCTTCGTGCTTTTACTCACAAATGATATGGCACGGCATCACCCATCGTGCTTTTACTCTCAATAATATGGCACGACATCACCCTTCGTGATTTTACTCTCAATAATATGGCATGGCATCACCCTTCGTGCTTTACACTCTCCCTCACATGATAATGTATAAACAATGGCACGACATCACCCTTCGTGCTTTACACTCTTCCTTACCAGTCATATGTATATCAATGACAAACAAGGCAGGAAGCATAAATAACGTCAAGGAGAGTGTTTAAACGAATATTCCAAATGAATCCCAATCACAACTTTCGAAACCAACAATAGTTCAATAAACCCGCAAGAACCTTATTATTCAAGTATTCCAACAAATCTCACAAATGATCCACTACACAAATATAGAATCTAGTATCTCAAGAATATCGGCCGTAGCAATGTATTAATGATTATGCATAGTGATGATCGAATTAGACACATCAATGTGTTCTCAGAATTCCGTCAAATTTGATCAAGTTATAACAAGCTAAGTATTAGTTCCTAATATTTAATACTATAATCTTAGTATCTAGGAGTCAAGTAAGGCATGAAACAAGAAGGTCACATGATTCTACAAGACACAATTTACAACATAATTTACCCCCGAGCATGGTTAACCCTGGCACATACATATATGCTCGTCACCTCATATATGTATCACTCCCACATATAACAAACAATGTCAAATAGTAGGAAACATTCCCTCAACAAAGCTAGGAAAGACACTTACCTCAATTTGGCTAACTCAATACTAAATTTAGCTTTTTCCTTTACAAATTCGCCACCTATTCAATCTAGCCAAAGATGACTTAAATACATCACACAATGCAAGGGAAAATAATTTCAATTAATAAAGCTATGATATTTATTCAATTTCTAAAAAGTCAACAAAAGTTAACCCCCGGGCCGGTCCAGTCGAACCCAGGTCCAAGGGTAGGTCTTGACTACCCATAGCCTCACGAGTCCAAATACATCTTTTATTTCCAAATCCCAGTCCTATTCGACTCTCAAATCCTAAATTTTTATTTTCAAAGTTTTGACAAAATCCCCAAAGTTTTCCCTAGATTTCTCATGAATTTGATGTTTAATCTTATATAAAATCATGAAATGCAGTTGAGAATTGATTAGAGTACTTACCCAATGATTTGGTATGAAAATCCCTTCATAAAATCGCCTCCCATCGAAGCTAGGGTTCACAATATAACAAAATGAAGCCAAATCTCAGAATTCTCAACATTTAGCAGGTAAATGCAACCTCCGCAAATGCGGACAAAACATCGCAAATGCGACCCCTGACAGACCAAGCCTTCATCGCAAATGTGATACAGGCTTCGCAAAAGCGACAACTTCATCACAATTGCGATCCAGTCCCCAGCAGCCCAGGTTCCCAAATGCGAGGCTGCTTCACAATTACGATAGTCGCATTTGCGACAAAACATCGCTGTTGCGATGATACCAGTACCAACACTCAAAATCATGAAAAATCATTCCGGATCCAATCCGAAACTCACCCGAGCCCTCAGGGATCTAAACCAAATATGCACACAAGTCTAAAAATATTATACAAACTCGCTCGAGGGATCAAAACATCAAAATAACCTCTAGCATCATGAATCTGACGGCAAAACGCATGATGATCAAAGGAAATTTCAAGAACTTCTAGAATCGCAACCAAACGTATGAACCCTATCAAATCAACTCCAAATGGTGCCAAATTTTGCAGACGAGTTCCATGTGATGAAACGAACCTACTCGAAGCTTCAAATCATGTATAATAACCTCGAAATGACGAATCGCACCTCAAGTCAAAATCAATGAACCTTGAAACTTCAACTTCTACGACCGATGCCGAAACCTATCAAATCACGCCCAATGGACCTCAAATTTTGCACACAAGTCACATTTGCTATTACAGACTTAATCAAACTTCCAGAATCAGAATCCGGCCCCAATATAAAAAATTCCACTCCCGGTTAAACTTTCCAAAAATCTGACTTTCGCCAATCCAAGACAAATTAGACTACGGACCTCCAAATTATAATCCGGACGCACTCCTAAGTCCAAAATCGCACAACGGAGCTAACGGAACTAACAAAACTCCATTTCGAGGCCTCAAACTACCGAGTGAAGTGCAGATGCTCAAAATGACCAGTCGGGTCGTTACACAAAATAAAACAAATGTCTTGGAAAAGACATGGAAGAAGGATCAACAAGCTCTCATGCTCATCTACCAATGTTTGGATGATGCCATGTTTGAGAAGGTGACAGATGCTACCACCTCAAATGAAGCTTGGGAGATTTTAATATATTCTCTCCAAGGAATTGACAAGGTGAGGAAGTTAAAACATCTAACTCTAAGGGCTGATTTTGAAGTTTTAAAAATGAAAGAATCCGAATCCATTTCGGTTTATTGTTCAAAAGTGAAGGTTGTTGTGAATCAATTAAGAAGATATGGAGAGGACATAAAAGATGTCCATGTGGTAGAAAAGATCATTCGCACTTTAACACCTAAATTTAATTTGTGGTGTGTGAGGAGTCTAGAGATTTAGACTCTATGACATTGGAGAAGTTGGAGGGTTCTTTACAGGCTCGTGAAGAAATGATCAAGTGGAGACAAGAAGTGCTGCTGGAGAAACTTCTTAAACTCAGGCATCCTTTAAGGATTATGGAGGTGAAAAGATCTATCGAGAGAATGGACGAGGACGAGGCCGTGACAATCATGGAAGCGGAAGAAGTAGTAATAACAACTTCAACAATGAAGTTAAAATGTACCAAACATTCAGAGGTCGTTGTCGCAGACAAATAGGTCAAGAAAATAATGGACAAATGTATGACAAATCAAAAATTGAGTATTATAATTGTCATAAATTTGGCCATTACTCTTGAAAATGTCGTAGCAGTATTGAAGAGAAAGCTAACCTTGTTGACGACAAGAAAGAATATGATGAGTCAACATTGTTGTTGGCACTCAAAGAAGAAGACGAGCATGATTGTAGCTCATGGTATTTGAACAATGGAGCAAGCAATCATATGTGTGGATGCAAAGATAAGTTTGTGGAGATCAATAAGTTAGTGAAAGGTAATGTGTCCTTTGGAGATACCTCAAATATTCAAATCAAAGGGATAGATACAATTCTGATCTCCTATAAAAATGGTGGCCACAAGTTAATTTAAGATGTTTATTTTGTGCCGAAATTAAAATGTAATATTTTGAGTTTGGGACAACTTCTTGAAAAGGGATATGATATTCACTTGAAAAATATGCATCTTTGGCTTATAGATTCAAGTGGAATTCTAATTGCTAACGTGCATATGGCAAAGAATAGATTATTTTCTCTCAATCTTAAGATTATTTTCTCCTTATTTGGGCACTTGAATTTTGAAGTGATCAAATCAATGGGAGAAAAGAACATAGTGCATGGGATACCATCAATCAACCATCCATGTCAATTGTGTGAAGCTTTTCTTGGAAAACATACAAGGAGAAGTTTTCCAAAAAAGGCCATATCAAGATCAACCACGCCGCTCCAGCCTATTCATATTGATGTGTGTGGACCAATCAATCCACCTTCCTTTGGTAAAAGTAAATACTTTTCGTTCTTCATTGATGACTTTAGTAGAAAGACTTAGATTTATTTCTTGAACCAAAATCTAAAGCTTTTGATGCTTTTAAAAATTTCAAAGTACTTGTGTAGAAACAAAGTGGCTATGAAATAAAAGCTTTAAGGTTCGATAGAGGAGGTGAATTCACTTCAAAAGAATTAACGACTTTTGTCAGTCTCATGAAATTCATCACCCTCTAACGGTACCGTACTCACCCCAATAAAATGGAGTTGCGGAGAGAAAGAATCAAACAATTCTTAATATGGCTATATGTATGTTGAAAGATAAAAGTATCCCTAAGTAATTTCGGGCCGAAGTTGTTTCTTGTGCAGTTTATTTGAACAATAAATCTCCAACAAATAATGTTAGAGATCAAACCCCTCAAGAAGCATGGAGTGGAAGAAAGCCAAGTGTTAAGAACTTGAGAATCTTTGGGAGCATAGCCTATGCTCATGTGCCATAGCAAGGGAGAGTAAAGCTTGACGATCGAAGTGTCAAGCATGTGTTGTTGGCTATGATGCGAGTTAAAAAGGATACAAGTTATACAACCCAAGCAGCGGTAAGGTGATGGTAAGTCGTGATGTTGAATTTGATGAAGAATTAGAATGGAATTGGGAAGCTCAGGAAGAAGAAGAACCAGAGACCTTGGAGCCTGTGCAAGATACAACCCCACCTCCTTCACCAACAAATGTTGCATCTGCTTCTTCTCAAGAAAGCTCAAATGAACAACCGCAAAGGATGAGGAGCATTCAAGAGCTCTATGATGGCACAAAAGAAGTTATTAATTTTGATTTTTTGTATTGTCTCTTTGCTGACAGCGAACCAATGAACTTTGATGAAGCTGTTACAGAAAAAGGTGGAGACAAGCCATGGAGGAGGAGATTGAGTTAATAGAGAAAAATAACACTTGGGAGTTAACAACTCTTCCCAAGGGTCATCGAGCAATATAAGTGAAATCGATATACAAGACAAAAAAGAATGCTGATGGAGAAATGGAGAGATACAAAGCACGACTTGTGGTTAAAGGCTACAAGCAAAGGCAATGTGTCGCCAAGAAGAAAGTAGATCTCAAATATGTGAAGTCTCATGATCAAGTTGCGGATATCTTTACAAAGCCTCTTAAGTTTGAAGATTTTCAAAGATTGAGGTCAAGACTTGGAATAAAAAAGAAAAATCAAAATTAAGAAAGAGATTTTTAGGACCCATATAAATAAAAGGAAGTAAAAAAAAAAGAAGAAGATGACAACAAGTTGCAAATGCAACAAGTTGTAATAACAGCCAAAAAACAAATAGCAAAATCAATTTGAGCAAATTGGTTTTGGACGGTGCAACATGTTTTGGAAATCTGCAATAACATAATTGTAAATCCAATCCTTTGATTGGTTGGAAGAACGGTTCCTCACTCCTATAAAAGGTGACTTCAGCTCTTCATTTCAAGCACACCAAAATCAGAGAGATCGCAATAGAGCGTAGAGAGAGTAATCCACAGATTGTTGTTTGTGAGATAAATAAAGAGTGAGAGTAATATTGTAGTGTGGTGTTTAAAATAAAGAGTATTATTTATTTTGAAGTTGTAGTAGTCTATTGACACTACCAAGTTGTAATATTATAGTAGTATTATATTGCTCCACTCGAGTATTGTATTTTACCCCGTTAAAAGATTTGGTGTTGTTGTTACTCTCCTGTGGTATTATTATTTACCGTGGATATTATTCTTGGGTGGGATATTATTTTTTCCAACAGCATTTGCCTATGATTTAGCTGCTGCTATGATTAGAATGGGAGATATTAGTCCCCTAACTGGTCAAAATGGGATCATAAGAACTGTCTGCGGCTCCCTAAATTGATCATTCAAAAGCCTATTACATGTATTTTTGTTGCCAAGTGTATTTGTATTCATTTGATTCTTTAATTCTATATGTAATGTTTCAAGAATGAAATAAATTGTATATTATTACGGAAGTTTAAGAGTTCTAAACCAATGTTTCACATGTAACATTACTCCATTGATTAAGTTAGAATGCAGCTTCAATATCGAAACCTCAATTGACCTCCCTATTTCCTGGAATAATAAAAGAGAAAAACATTACTTTGTCATAGTATTAAACAACTAATGATTGAGGAGTAACTAAATTCCATGGCATCTGAACGTAAAAATACCTTCTTTTTTTTTTTTTTTTGGTAAATTTATTTTAATCTGTATTTCTATATAAAAATACGCAGGTCAAATAGGAAGTAAAATCAAGGCTGCATATAATATATAGTAATAAATTGATATTCTAAGACCCAAAAAAAAAAGAAATTTAAGCATAATTTAAGGATTATTTCTAGTTTATCTTTTAGGTAACATAATTTAAGCATCATTTCTAGTTTATCTTTTAGGTAACATAATTTCAGCATCATTTTCATGATTAAAAAAAATGAATGCAGCTGTAGTACTAAGAAGAGGACACATCCTTGCTTTGCTTCATACAGGCCATTTTTTCAATGATTTTTTTTAAAACGAAGCAAAAGGTTTATAAAAAGTAAGTAAACGATGGAGGATATATAAAATTGCCTGGTATACTTATACAAAGCTTCAAAGGTAGGAGGAAGCTGGCTAGGAAGGGGAAGAAAATCCAGAATTACCCTTAACAGAAGTAAAAGGAACGGAGAGAGTATTGCATTATTCAACCCTACCCCCACAAAAATCTTTTTTTTCATTAGTTTAGCAATATAATAAATAATATATGATTAAACTTTTTTATAATAATCTCGTTTGTCTCCATATTTTATTTATTTATATTGATTGGTTGTCAAGCATAATCATCAAAATCCACTACAACTACATTATCTCAATGAACTGGTGCCTTTACCTTTCTAGGTTCCTAGTGCTGGCTGTAGCCGTGGGACGTGGGGGCTCTAAAGGGATCAAATGATAGTTCATTTGTTGGTAGCTTGGAGGATTAAAAGTATGACTCTTGAGGTCCAATTGGTTATTTTTCATTAATTGTTACTTCATTAATCTTATTGATTAGTGTACCCGTTGTATTTGCTTCTCCTTATGGATGGTCAATTAACAAAAATATTATATTTTCTTGTACATCCTTGTGGATATAGTTAATTTATCGAAATAAAAATAAATAAGATAATAATGGTGTTTTATTTGGTGATAGAAAATCTAATTGTAAAAAGAATTAGTTTCCTTTTTTTGTTTGGTATTTATAGTGATTTCATACACTAGACAACATTTTAAATATTATGCAGTTGTTATAGACAAAAATTATTCAAATCTTTCATGAAAAACTTAAACTTTAATACGTATTATTCAAATCTAAAACCTTATACAAGATTGGAAAGCTTTGGTCAAAAAATAACTGCAAGTTAGGGATGGGGAATTTTTGTCCAATAAAATAAAAACATATATGTGCAGATTTTTAATGGAATGAAATCTAGACCTATTATTGGTGGTTTTAGAGTCTATTTATATAAAGATGGTTATTATAGAGAGGTAATTTTACAAAGATTATACTATTATAAAGATGAATGTTGTTGTTATACTTAAAAAGTTGCTATAGAGCGATAAAATATAATATAAAACTAATCTCGAAAAAAGCTTAATTTTTATAATAAAATATTTTTATATATGATAGTTGTTATAGAGAAGTTTGACGGCATTTGAAGGAGATAATAAGAAAACTTTGACAATCAAATGACCGTTTTTTAATTCTTTTCAGCAACTTATAGTAAACTGGGCGGTGACTCCATGTGATGACCCGAAAGTTCATCTTTAAATTTAATATGTATTTCTGTGATCTGAGACCTCAAATAGCACCATTTAGCATTTTCTCGACTTATGTGCACTGACAGTACATTTTTTCGAAAAATGTTTTTGTGAAAAAATTGATAAAAATGAGAAATAATGCTTTAAAACTCAACTGAGTTGACTTCGGTCAACATTTTTAGCAAACGGACCCGTATCGGTATTCTGATAGTCCCGGTGGGTCCGTATCGTGATTTGGGATTTGGGCGTCTGACCGGAATCAAATTCAAAAATTTCTAGCTTGAATTTTCGCCATTTGACGAAAACTAGAAGCTTAAAGGCTTAAAGATTTCAAAGTTTGACCATAAATTGATTTTTATTGCTATCGGGGTCGGAATCCAGTTCTGAAATTTTTATAGGTCTGTTATGTCATTTATGACTTGTGTGCAAAATTTGAGGTCAATCGGACTTGATTTGATAGATTTCGACATCGAATGTAGAAGTTGAAAATCCTTAAGTTTCCTTAAGCTTGAATTTGGGTATAATTCGTGGTTTTAGCATTGTTTGATATGATTTGAGGTTTCGACTAAGTTCGTATGATGTTTTAGGACTTGTTGGTGTATTTGGTTGAGGTCCCGGGGGTTTCGGGTGAATTCCAGATGGTTAACGGATTAAAATTTGGACTTAAGGAAAATCTAAAATTTTGGCTTTCTCGTGTAATCGCACCTGCAGATTTTAGACCGCAGGTGCGAGCTCGCAGAAGCGGATAGTCCGCAGAAATGGACGGGGCGTCGCAGAAGCGGCACACACATCGCAGAAGCGGAAAAGGGAAAGGGGCAGCCTCGTCGCAGAAGCGGACTCTTGTCCGCAGAAGTGAGCCAGCCCGTAGAAGCGACCACAATCTCCGCAAAAGCGGAACCGCAGATGCAAAAATGCTGGACAAAATGCTTAAAAATCGAGAGTTAGCCATTTTTACTCATTTTTGAATTTTGAGTCTCGGATTTGGGTGATTCCAAAGGGGGTTTTCATGACTTCAACTTGGGTAAGTGTTCTATACCCGAAAATAATTATGTTTCATAAATCCATATTTATATTAATCATTTATTTCGGATTTAGATGGAAGAAATTATAAATTTTGTAAAACTTTCCAAAAACAAAAATTTAAGATTTGAAGGTTCATTTGACATTGGAATTTGATAATTTTTGTATGGTTAGACTCGTCTCGGAACGGGTATTCAGATTTCGTGAGTTTTCTTTTTTGAGATTGAAGAAGTGGGCCCCACTGTTAAATTTTGAGATGAAATTCGGATTTTAATTTGGAAAATTAGTAATTTCATATGAAATCAATTCCTACGATTCGTGTTGAGTGTATTGAATTGTTTGTGATTAGATTTGAAGCTTTTGGACTCTTATTCGCGAGGCAAAGGTTTATTGGAATCTTGAATTTGGTTGCGAAGCAAGATAAGTGTCGTGGTTAACCTTGACTTGAGTGAATAGAACTCTTGAATTCTTTGTTACGTAAATTTCATGTGTAACGACGTATAGGCAAGGTGACGAGTGCCTATA
Organism: Nicotiana tabacum; assembly: GCF_000715075.1. Taxonomy (NCBI): domain Eukaryota; kingdom Viridiplantae; phylum Streptophyta; class Magnoliopsida; order Solanales; family Solanaceae; genus Nicotiana; species Nicotiana tabacum. Next base: position 15,939,013 of record NC_134102.1, on the reverse strand, counting down.
CGTCGTCAAATTGATAGTTTACATATTTATCTGAAATTCATGAATTATTTTAAATCATGAGTTAATTATTATATAAATTGTTTCTCTCATATTCCTTGTCCAATATTATGTCTTGAATTCATGCTATAATTGCTACATGATTATTTGACTTATGTGACTTAATTGCTACTTGACAATTAGTATATTAGAAATTAAATTGCCTATTTTCTCCCTAATTTTTACAATTAATTGTTACTTGTCATTACTTGTTTCATTAATAATAATTTATAAATATCGTATACTTTGTTGCCTAAATTTTTTTACTGAATGTGGTATTTATTGGAGTATTATTCTTACATTTAAGAGTTGTTAAATTATATTGTTGGAGCGGGTTGCACGCCGTAACGGAAATAAAAATGAATATATTGGGGGATCAGGTTGCACGCCGCAACAGATTATATTTTAAGTTTATATTGTTGGAACGGGTTGCACGTCACAACAAAAATTTATTGAAGAATTTTATTATTGGTACGGGTTGTACGCCGCAACAGAATGAGAAAGAAATAATTGATTGTGACTGCTGAAATGATTTCAATTATTGATATGATTTATTTGTCTTACCTCTATCCCTATTATTATTAATTTTGTTTAAACCCTTGCCAAATTAGGAGGATCTATAGTGTTTCCACACTTTTCCTCCAGCGTGACTCGAACCCAGGACCTAACGGTCGTAGGTGGAGGTGCTTTTACCAACTGAGCAAGCCTCACTTATTATTATTATTATTATTATTATTATTATTATTATTATTATTATTATTATTATTATTATTATTATTATTATTATTATTATTATTATTATTATTATTATTATTATTATTATTATTGCGTACAGGTTAATGTAAGCGACCTGCCTTAGCCTCGTCACTACTTCGTCGAGGTTAGGCTCGGCACTTACAGAGTACATGGGGTCGGTTGTACTCATACTACACTCTGCACTTCTTGTACAGATTTCGGAGTTGGTCCCAGCGGCGTACTATAGATTTCGCTCGGATTCAGCTATCAGTGGAGACTTGAGGTATAACTACACGACGTTCACAGCTCTGAAGTCCCCTTCTACTTTATTTTAGCTGTGTGCTTTCTTTTAGACAACTTTATTTTTATTTAGTCCCTTGCTTTTAATTATTCTAGAAGCTCGTGCACTTGTGACTCCAGTTCTGGGATGGTATTTAGACATCGTATTATTTTTGGTTTGCACATTTAAATTCAGATATTATTCCGTTTGTTGGTTCTCTATTATTTAATAAAAATGAATTGTTAAAAATACTTTAAATTATACTAGTGTTGGCTTGCCTAGCAAGTAAAATATTAGGCGCCATCATGGTCCCGAAGGTGAGAATTTTGGGTCGTGACAAGTTGGTATCAGAGCACTAGATTACATAAGTCTCACGAGTCACGAGCAAGCTTAGTAGAGTTTGAAGTTTAGGAACAATATCACTTCTTCCTATTCTGTCGTGCGATTTTATTCTATCATCGATGATTTAACCATTCTATTCTTATTCTCTAGCAGATGGCGAGAACACGTAATACATCTACCGACGGACAGGGATCAGATCCCCCAGTGGCAACTATGACCGGGGATAGAGGCCTAGGTCGTGTCAGAGGCCGAGGTAGAGGCAGCGCTCAAGCTAGAGCTCGAGTAGCAGCACCCGTCATGGTCCTATTATGCCTTACTCTGGGCAGCCGACATATAGTGCACATCTAACTCCTATCAGTGCACTACTATTCCAATGTCACTACAACGGTTATCCGGCCCATCTGGGTTAGCTTCAGCTTCAGCAGCCACGACAACAGGATGGGTGTTATGAGTGTGGGAACATTGGTCACATCAGGAGGTATTGCCCTAGGTTGTCGAGCAACAAATCTCAGCAGGATTCTCATGTCATTATATAGGCACTGGTTGCTCCACTGCCGCCCGGCCAGCTAGGGGAAGGGGTCAGACAGTTAGAGGTGGAGGTTATGTTGTTAGAGGTGGTGGCCAGCCAGTTAGAGGCCATCCCAGAGATGTAGTTCCGAGTGGTAGGGCCCGAACCCGATTTTATGCTTTTCCAGCTAGGCCTGATGCCGAGTCATCTGATGCCGTGATCACAAGTATTGTTCCAGTTTGCCATAGAGATGCTTCAGTTCTATTTGATCCAGGATCTACTTATTCCTATGTGTCCTCCTACTGTGCTTCATATTTGGTTGTGCCTCTTGATTCTTTGAGTGTTTCTGTGCACGTGTCCACACCAGTGGGGGATTTTATCATTGTAGATCATGTCTATCATTCGTTTGTGGTTACTATTGGGAGTCTTGAGACTGGCGTGGATCTTCTACTTCTTGATATGGTAGATTTTGATGTCATCCTGGGTATGGATTAGCTGTCACCTTATCATGCTATATTGGATTGTCATGCCAAGACGGTAACCCTAGACATGCCAGAGTTACCTCGATTAGAGTGGAAAGGAATTCATGTTCATTCTACCAACAGGGTTATTTCTTATATGAAGGCTTGGTGTATGGTTGAGAAGGGGTGTCTAGCCTATTTGGCTGATATTCGTGATCCCAGTGCGGTTGTTCCTTCTATGGACTCAGTACCAGTTGTTCGTGAATTTCCAGAAGTATTTCCTGCAGATTTGCCGGGGATGCCACCCGACAGAGATATTGACTTATGTATTGATTTGGCTCCGGGCACCCAGCCCATTTCTATTCCATTATACCATATGGCCCCGCCGGAGCTAAATGAATTGAAGGAGCAATTACAAGACTTCCTTGATCAGGGATTCATTAGACCTAGCGCCTCGCCCTGGGGTGCACCAGTGTTATTTGTAAAAAAGAAAGATGGTTCAATGGGAATGTGTATAGATTATCGGCAGTTGAACAAGGCTACTATCAAGAACAAGTATCCACTGCCAAGAATTGATGACTTATTCGATCAGCTTCAGGGTGCCAAGGTGTTTTCAAAGATATATTTGAGTTCTGGTTACCATCAATTGAAGATTAGGGCATTCAATGTCCCTAAGACAGTTTTTCGGACTCGGTATGAGCCTTGCGAATTCCTAGTGATGTCATTTGGGCTGAAAAATTCCCCAGCAACATTTATGGATTTGATGAACCGGGTATTCAAGCCCTATTTGGATTCGTTTGTGGTGGTATTCATTGATGATATCTTGATTTACTCCGGTAGTCGAGAAGAGCATGAGCAGCATCTTCGGATTGTGCTTCAGACTTTGAAGAATAATCAGTTATAGGCAAAAATTTCAAAATGCAAATTTTGGTTAGACTCAGTTGCTTTTTTTGGGAATGTTGTATAGGCAGAAGGCATAAAAGTGGATCCTAAAAAGATTGAGGCAGTTCAGAGTTGGCCTAGACCTACTTCAGCTATAGAGATCCGGAGTTTCCTGGGTCTGGCGGGTTATTATCGCCGGTTTGTGGAGGGATTTTCATCTATAGCATCTCCATTGATCAAATTGACCCAGAAGGGTGCCCCATTCAGATGGTCAGACGAATATGAGTTGAGCTTTCAGAAGCTCAAGACTGCTTTGACTACGACGCTAGTGTTGGTATTACCCACAGGTTCAGGATTATATACGATATATTGTGATGCATCTCGCATTGGGCTTGGTGCAGTATTAATGCAAGATGGCAGAGTGATTGCATATGCGTCGCGACAGTTGAAAGTTCACGAGAATAATTATCTTGTTCATGACTTAGAATTAGCAGCTATTGTTCATGCACTGAAGAATTGGAGACATTACCTTTACGGTGTCTCGTGTGAGTTATTTACTAATCATCGTAGCCTATAGTATCTTTTCAAACCAAAAGATCTCAATTTGAGGCAGAGAAGATAGTTGGAGCTATTGAAACACTATGATATCACTAATTTGTATCATCCCAGAAAGGCTAATGTGGTGGCCGATGCTTTGAGTAGAAAGGTTGTGAGTATGGGCAGCCTTGCGTATATTCCGGTTGGTGAGAGGTCGTTAGTTGCAGATGTTCAGACTTTGGCTAATCAATTCGTGAGGTTAGATGTTTCAGAATCCAGTCGGGTTCTAGCTTGCACAGTCGCTCGGTCTTCTTTATATGAGCGTATCAGAGAGCGACAATATGATGATCAGCATCTGCTTGTCCTTAAGGACACGGTGCGGCACGGTGGTGCCAAGCAGGTTGCTATGGGAGATGATGGAGTTCTACGGATGCAGGGTCGTATAGGTATTCCTAATGTGGATGGGCTTCATGAATTAATTCTTGAAAAGGCCCACAGTTCCCGGTATTCTATTCATCCAGGTGCTGCCAAAATGTATCAAGATTTGCGGCAATATTATTGGTGGAGAAGAATGAAAAAGGATATAGTTGCATATGTAGCTTGGTGTTTGAATTGTCAGCAAGTTAAGTACGAGCATCAGAGACCTGGTGGTTTGCTTCAGAAGTTAGAAATTCCTGAGTGGAAGTGGGAGCATATCACTATGGATTTTGTTGTTGGGCTCCCACGGACTCGGAAGAAGTTCAACGCAGTATGGGTCATTGTGGATAGGTTGACCAAGTCAACACATTTCATTCCAGTGGCAATTACCTATTTTTCAGAGCGGTTAGCTGAACATTCGTGAGATTGTCCGCCTTCACGGTGTGCCTGTGTCTATTATTTTAGATCGTGGTACACAGTTCACCTCGCACTTCTAGAGGGTTATACAGCGTGAGTTAGGCACGCGGGTTGAGTTGAGTACAATATTTCATCCATAGACAGACGGACAATTAGAGCGTACTATTCAGATATTGGAAGATATATTTCGCGCTTGTATTATAGATTTTGGAGGTTCTTGGAATCAGTTCTTGCCACATGCATAGTTTGCCTATAATATCAGCTACCAATCACACATTCAGATGGCTTCATATGTGTAACGACCCGACTTGTCATTTTGAGCTCTAGCATGTCGTTCGGTAGTTTGAGGCCCTGAGCGGCTTTACTTCAGGTATTACGACTTGTACGCATGGTCAGAATTTAATTTCGGGAAGTTCGGAGTTGATTTCGAAAGAAAATTCTCATTTCGGAAGCTTTAAGTTGGAAAGAGTGACTAAGGTGTGATTTTTGAGTAAATGACCTCGAAATCGAGATTTGAAGGTTCCAATAGATTCATATGATGATTTTGGACTTAGGCGTATGTCCGGGTCGAATTTTGGATGACCCGGGAACGTTTCGGCACCTATTATGGAAGTTGGTATTTTAGAAGGATTTCTTAAATTTGAGTTGAAGTGCATTTCAATATTATCAATGTCCGTTTGGGATTCCGAGTCTGGGAATAGCTCCGTATGGTGATTCTGGTATTGGGAGCGCGTCCGGAAATGGATTTGGAGGTCCGCAGGTCGTTTTGAGGTCAATTGGCGAAAGTTAGAAATTTGAAAGTTTTTGAGAAGTTTGACCGGGAGTGGACTTTTTGATATCGGGGTCGGATTCTGATTTTAAAAGTTGGAGTAGGTCCGTAATATCAATTACGACTTGTGTGCAAAATTTGAGGACAATCGGACGTGATTTGATAGGTTTCGGCATCGATTGTAGAAGTTGAAGTTTCAAAGTTCATTAAATTTGATTAGGGGTGCGATTCATGATTTTGATGTTGTTTGATGTGATTTGAGGTCTCGAGCAAGTTTGTGTTATGTTATGGGACTGGTCGATATGATTGGACGGGGTCCTAGGGGCCTCGAGTGTGTTTCGGGGTGGTTTCGAATCATTTCGAGCTCTTTTAGAAATGTTGATTCTGGTGTCTTGTTTCCTTCTTCGCGAACGCGAAGGAAGTTCTGCGTTCGCGAAGAAGAAATTTTGGGGGTGCTGGATTTGGCCTTCGCGAACGCGAAGGAGAGCTCGCAAATGTGGAGAGGTGCTTGATGAACTTACGCGAACGCGAGGGGCCAGTCGCAAACGCATAGAAGGAAAGAGAGGAGATGGGCCTGAGGTCGTTGGCCTTCGCGAACGAGAAGAGTCGAACGCGAACACAAAGGAGCAGGTCAGCTGGCTATCGTGAACGTAATGAGGAGGTCGCGAACGCGAAGAAGAAATTTTGGGCAGTGGCATTTTTGGCCTTCGCAAACGCGAGACCTTGGACGCGAACGCGAAGGAGGAGTGACTGTGCTGGGTAGAACGTTTTTAAACGGGGGTTGAGTTTATTTCACCCATTTTTCACGGTTTGGGCGATTTGTTTTGAGCTCTTGAAGAGGGGATTTCATCATCCAGCATGAGGTAAGTGATTCCTACTAGTTGTGAGTTACATACAAGGTTTATACATGGACTTAGGCATGAAAATTTGTAGAAATTTAAAATTTGGAAGAAAAACCTAGAAATTGGTATTTTTGGATTTTAACCACGAATTTGGGGTAAGGAATTGAGAACAGATTATGTATTTGAGTTCGTAATGTTATGGGTAATATTTATGTTTGAAAATTTTCAAAATCCGGGCACGTGGGCATAAGGGTAATTTTTATCGACTTTTCGATCGGGGTTAGAAATTATTATAAATTGGATTATAATGAGTATTAGAGTATATCTTTATGGGTTTGTATATTTATTGGCTAGTTTTGGAGCGTTGGGCATCGGTTTGAGTCGTCAGAAGGGCTTGAGAACCGGTTAAGGAGCTTCAGAGCGAGGTAAGTCTCCTTTCTAACCTTATAAGAGGGAATTAATCCCATAGGTGAATTAAATCTAATATGCACTTCTATTTGTGGGGGCTACATACGTACGAGGTGACGAGAGTCCGTGCGTAGCTACTATTATGCTTATGTCCGGGTACTCTAGGACCCATATAATGTTATATTTGTGATGCTTGCATCCTACTTGTTAATTTAACCATTCAAAACATATTGGAACTTGATAAAGGAATTTCAAAAGATTAGACTCCACCTACTAGGATTTTGGACGGGTCACTTGACCGTTAATGAGAATTGATATTTCTTTGGACAACAAACCTAAATAAATCCTTGATTTGGTTGTCTGAATGTGTTTATCTTTTTTGGAATGGGCCGAACGTCTCGGCAGATTAAATAGATGCATCTATGGTTCGCGCCATTCGACCCTCTGGCAGTGCACAGTTTAAATATTTGTTGGATCGGGCCGTACGACCTCGGTATGATTTTTGCATGATTTAATTGATTGATTTGGAAATTATAATAATTGATATTTCCTTCTCGGCCCGAGATAAATTGTTAAATAATAGAAATTCAATTTGGAGAGTTCTCAATTATAAAGGAATTGCTTACTTACTTCAGGATAATAGGCTTGCAACCGTATGAATTAATCCATGTCTAATTTTCTGATATTATTCTATTTACTTATAGCCCATAGTAAGTGTCGAAGTCGACCCCTCGTCACTACTTCTTCAAGGTTAGGCTGGATACTTACTAGGTACGCGTTGATTTACGTACTTATACTATACTTGCTGCACGTTTTGTGCAGGTACATATATGACTAGTGGCCTTGTGGGAGCAGAAGCGCGGTTATTTTGGGGACTTAGGTGAGCTACATCTTATGTAAGATCCGCAGGCAGCAGAGTCTCCTTCAGAGTACTGTATTTTCTTTCCTGTCCAAATTTGTATTCCGGACAGTTGTTGTATTATATTTTAAATTTCCTAGAAAATGCTCATGCACTTGTGACACCGGGTTCTGGGATGATTATGGGATTATTCAGTATTGAAATTTGCGAAAAAAAACATTATTATTTACTCTGTGAAGTCCATCATTTATTATTTAATTGAAGGAAATTTACGATTTCAGAAATATTTAAAATGAAAATTTACTAATTATTGGTGTTGGCTTGCCTGACAGTGGTGTCTGGCGCCATCAAGACCTTTCAAGGATTTTGGGTCGTGACAATATGAAGCATTACACGGGAGGCGATGTCGTTCGCCCGTTGGCTGGTTTGAACCGGGAAAAGCTCGGTTGTTGGGTACCTATTTGGTACAGTATGCCTTGGATAAGGTCAAGGTTATTCAAGATCGACTCCGCACAGCTCAGTCTAGGCAAAAGAGTTATGCCGACTGTAAAGTTCGTGATGTTGCATTTATGGTTGGAGAAAGAGTATTGCTACGGGTTTCACCGATGAAGGGTGTAATGAGGTTCAGAAAGAAGGGCAAGTTGAGCTCTAGGTATATCAGACCCTTTGAAATTCTTGAAAGGGTAGGTGAAGTAGCCTACAGGCTTGCACTACCACCTAGTTTATCAGTAGTTCATTCGGTGTTCCATGTGTCTATGCTCCGGAAATATCATGGTGATCCATCCCATGTGTTAGATTTCAGCTTAGTTCAATTAGACAAGGATTTGACTTATGAAAAGGAGTCGGTAGCTATTCTAGCCCCGGCAGGTCCGACAGTTGAGGTCTAAGAGTTATCCATCAGTTCAAGTACAATGGAGAGGTCAGTCGGTAGAAGCATCTACCTGGGAGTCCGAGTCGGACATGCGGAGTAGATATCCACACCTTTTCACCAGCCCAGGTACTCTTTCTAATTCCGTTCAAGGACGAACGTTTGTTTTAGAGGTAGAGAATGTTATGACCTGAAAGGTCATCTTTAAATTTAATGTTTATTTCTGTGATCTAAGACCTCGAATAGCATCACTTAGCATTTCTTCGACTTGCGTGCACAGACCATATATTTTTCCAGAAAATGTTTATGTGAAAAAATTGATAAAAATAAGAAATAATGCTATAAAACTCAATTAAGTTGACTTTGATCAATATTTTTAGCAAACGGACCCGGATCGGTGTTCTGACGGTCTCAGTGGGTCTGTATCGTAATTTGGGGCTTAGGCGTATGACCGAAATCAAATTCGGAAGTCCCTAGCTTGAATTATCGCCATTTGACGAAAACTAGAAGCTTAAAGGCTTAAAGATTTCAAAGTTTGACCACAAATTGACTTTTATTGATATCGGGGTTGGAATCTAGTTCTGAAAATTTTCATAGGTCTGTTATGTCATTTATGACTTCTGTGCAAAATTTAAGGTCAATCGGACTTGATTTGATAGATTTCGGCATCGAATGTAGAAGTTGAAAATCCTTAAGTTTCCTTAAGCTTGAATTTGGGTATAATTCGTGGTTTTAGCGTTGTTTGATATGATTTGAGGTTTCGACTAAGTTCGTATGATGTTTTAGGACTTGTTGGTGTATTTGGTTGAGGTCCCGGGGGTTTCGGGTGAATTCCGGATGGTTAACGGATCAAAATTTGGACTTAAGGAAAATCTAAAATTTTGGCCTTCTCGTGTAATCGCACCTGCAGATTTTAGACCGCAGGTGCGAGCTCATAAAAGCGAGCATGGCATCGCACAAGCGGATAGTCTGCAGAAGCGGACGAGGCATCGCAGAAGCACGGCCACAGAAGCGGATGGGGCATCGCAGAAGCGCGGCCACAGAAGCGGAAAAGGGGAAGGGGCAACCTCATCGCAGAAGCGAATGCGTAGAAGCGGACTCTTGTACGCAGAAGAGAGCCAGCCCGCAGAAGCGACCACAATCTCCGCAAAAGCGGAACCGCGAATGCGGTTAAGTGTCCGCCGATGCGAAAATGCTGGACAGAATGCTTAAAAATTGGGAATTAACCATTTTTACTCATTTTTGAGTTTTGAGTATCAGATTTTGGTGATTTTAAAGGGGGTTTTCACGACTTAGACTTGGGTAAGTGTTCTATACCCGAAAGTGATTATATTTCATAAATCTATGTTTATATTCATCATTTATTTCAGATTTAGATGGAATTAAATTGGAATTTTTGTAACGGGTGTTCGGATTTCGTGAGTTTTTCCTAGATTTGAGATGTGGGCCCCACTATGAATTTTTTATATGAAATTTGGATTTTAATTTGTAAAATTAGTAATTTCATTTGGAATTAATTCCTACGATTCGTGTTGAGTGTATTGAATTGTTTGTGATTAGATTTGAAGCTTTCGAACACTAATTCGCGGGGCAAAGGTTTATTGGAATCTTGAATTTGGTTGTGAAGTGAGGTAACTGTCGTGGTTAACCTTGACTTGAGGGAATAGAACCCTTGAATTATTTGTTATGTGAATTTCATGTGTAACGACGTATAAGCAAGGTGACGATTGCCTATACGTCATCAAATTGATAGTTTACATATTTATCTGAAATTCATAAATTATTTTAAATCATGAGTTAATTATTATATAAATTGTTTCTCTCATATTCCTTGTCCATTATTATGTCTTGAATTCATGTTATAATTGCTACATGCTTATTTGACTTATGTGACTTAATTGTTATTTGACAATTAGTATATTAGAAATTAAATTGCCTATTTTCTCCCTAATTTTCACAATTAATTGTTACTTGTCATTACTTATTTCATGAATAATTTATAAATACCGTGTGCTTTGTTTCCTAATAATTTTTACTGAATGTGGTATTTATTGAAGTATTATTTTTACATTTAAGAGTTATTAAATTATATTGTTGGAGTGGGTTGCACGCCGCAACAGAAATGAAATCGAATATATTGGGGGATCAGGTTGCATGCCGCAATGGATTATATTTTAAGTTTATCTTGTTGGAGCGGGTTGCACGCCGCAACGAAAATTTATTGAAGAATTTTATTGTTGGAACGGATTGCATGCTGCAACAGAATGAGAAAGAAATAATTGATTGTGACTGCTGAAATGATTTCATTTATTGATATGATTTACATGTCTTACCTTTATCCGTGTTATTATTATTAATATTATTGCGTACAGGTTAATGTAAGTGACCTGCCTTAGCCTCGTCACTACTTTGTCGAGGTTAGGCTCGGCACTTACAGAGTATATGGGGTCGGTTGTACTCATACTTCACTCTGCACTTCTAGTGCGGATTCTGGAGTTGGTCCCAGCGGCATACTATAGATTTTGCTCGGATTTAGTTATCAGTTGAGACTTGAGGTATAGCTACACGGCGTTCGCATCTCTAAAGTCTCATTCGACTTTATTTTAGCTGTGTGCTTTCTTTCAGACAACTTTATTTTTATTCAGACCCTTGCTTTTAATCATCTAGAAGCTCGTGCACTTGTGACTCCAGTTCTGGGATGGTATTTAGACATCGTATTATTTTTGGTTTGCACATTTAAATTCAGATATTATTCCATTTGTTGGTTCTCTATTATTTAATTAAAATGAATTGTTAAAAATGGTTTAAATTATTCTATCTTTGGCTTGCCTAGAAAGTGAAATGTTAGGTGCCATCACGGTCACGAAAGTGGGAATTTTGGGTCGTGACACACCATTAGATGAACGTGTTAAATTTATGAGATTTTTTCATTCCTATACAATATTTGAAACTTATTCACCAAAATTGTCCTAATTTTGTATTATTACCTGCCCTAAACTGTAACGACTCGGCCGGTCGTTTTGAGAGTATTAGCCTCATTCCTCTATTTACTGCTCATTCTGTACTTTATACCTATTATGTGACTTGTCGGGGGTAGTCAGTTCGGGTCCCGAAGAGATATCGAAATGAATTGAGACACTTAGTCTCAAGGTTGAAAACTTAGGTTGAAACGATTGATCGGATATTGACATATGGGTAAACGACCCTGGAATAGAGTTTTTATGATTTCAACAGCTCAGTATAGTGATTTTTGACATAGGAGCGTGTCCGGAAAATTATTTGGAAATCCGTAGTTAAATTAGGCTTTAAATAGCTAAAATAGAAAATTAAATTTAGAAGTGTGACCGGGGATTTGACTTTTTGATATCGGGGTCATAATCCGATTCTGGAAATTTGAATAGGTCCATTATGTCATTTGTGACTTGTGTGCAAAATTTGAGGTTAATCGGACTTGATTTGATAGGTTTCGGCATCGAATGTAGAAGTTGAAAATTCTTAAGTTCCTTAAGCTTCAATTGGGGTATGATTCGTGGTTTTAGCATTGTTTTATGTGATTTGAGGTTTCGACTAAGTTCGTATGATGTTTTAGGACTTGTTTGTATATTTGGTTGAGGTCCCGGAGGTCTCGAGTGAGTTTCGGAGGGTTAACGGATAGAATTTTGGATTTGGAACCTTGTTGGAATTTTCTGGTGCAGTATCTAGTTTCCTTCATCGCTTTCGCGAGTGGGGTCTCATGTTCGTGAAGAGGGAATGGAGGCAGGCAAAATTTTACTCTTCCCGTTCGCGAAGAGAACACCGCGTTCGCGAAGGGTAATGGGCGGTGATCATCGCGAACACGTGGGCGTGCTCGTGTTCGCATAGAAGGGCGAGGCCTGGCTGGGCACCAAGCGATAAGGCTTCGCATTCGCGAAGGGTAGACCGCATTTGAGAAGGCCAAGTTTGGAAAAGCATCGTGTTCGCGAGACTGCCCTCGCGTTCGCGAAGAAGAAATCTGGGCAGCATAAAAATGTGCTTCATGAACGCGAGGCAGTGGTCGCGTTCGCGAAGAGGAAACCCCTGGGCAGAAACTTTAAGTTCTGAAAATGGGACTTCATCCCATTTTCCATTTTTGACAAATTGGAGCTCGGGAAGAGGCGATATTTGGGATATTTTCAAGAAAAATAATGGGGTAAGTGTTCTTAACTCAATATTGGTCAAACTACCCAAATCCATGGTTGTTTTTAACATTTAATTGAGGATTTAAGTTGGAAGATTTAGAAAACCCTCTTGATTTAATTTGAATATTTGATGGTGTCGGATTTTAGTAAAATTGTATCGTTGCACTCGTGGTTGAATGTGCATTCGTATTTTATAACTTTTGTCGGGTTCCGAGACGTGGTCCCCACGGGCGATTTTTGGGTTAAATTTCGGATTTTGTTAGAAAATTTGTATTTTTATATGGAATTTATTCCTATAATTTGTAGTGATTGAATCGAATTAATTATGACTAGATTCGAGCCTATCAGAATTGAAAAATCGAGAAAAAGGCATACTACTTTACTGATTGAGCGTGGTTTGCGGTAAGTGACTTGTCTAACCTTGTGTGTGGGAAATTTCCCTTAGAATTGTTATTGATATGATAATTGTGATATTTTGAAAGTCATGTACGCGAGGTGACAAGAGTGTACATGGGCTAAATGTGGAAAACTCTGGTTTTAAATTGTGTAGATCTCTGTTACACATTAATTAAATTATTTTATCCGATTATATTCATCATCATTGATCTATTTTTATATTTTAAAATTTCCTGACATTTTTCCTGCAAATTGTTTTACCTGTTTAGTTGAAAGTTTGTTTCTTTTATTCTGTGCTCAATATTTGAAAGTTGAATTTCTTAATTGAATTATTATTAACATGAAGTATTTGACATTTTTAAATTTGGTATCGAGGCAACGTGCTGAAAAACAATTGTGAAATATTATTTTTGTTGAGTTATTCATTACTGAATATTTTATGAGATTTTTATACTCATCGTGATTGAGTCGTGAGCTCCTTATTGTGGAAAATATTGTTGTTGTTGATTTATTTTGGCAAGTTGAAATATTCGGGGACTTGAGGTACAAATTGTGATATATTGTGATATTGATACGCATGCGGTGGTTTAAGGTCTGAGTATTGAAACATGCGGTGAGATAAGGGTGGCTTGATATGCATGGCTAGTAGAGGAACTACTAGAAGTCATGCGGTGTGATAAGGGTGGCAAAAACGTGAGATGTTGTTTCGGAAAAAATATTTTCTTTAAAAATTAAATGTGAAGGCTCCCGCGGTGATATAAGAAAATGAGATATTATAAATTTATTTATGATTTGGGACTACGAGGCGGTACCTCGAGAGTGCCCTTGTTGATATTTCTTTATGACTGCACTGCTTTTGGTTATTTTTGGTGTTTTTCTTAAAGTTGTAAATTTCTATTTTCCTTCTACGAGGTATTATTTGCCCGTATTGTGTGTAGTTAAATTGTGACATACTAATTACTTGATTCATTCTCATTGTCATTATTATTATGATATTGTTAAACTTTTTGACCTGTCTTTTATTATTTCCAGTAGGGCCCTGACCTGACCTCGTCACTACTCTACTGAGGTTAGGCTTGACACTTACTGGGTACCGTTGTGGTATACTCATACTACACTTCTGCACATCTTTTTGTGCAGATCCAGGTACTACCTATCAGACCAGGTATCAGTGAACTAGATGCACGCGGAGACTGTAAGGTATATCTGCCAGCGTCCACAGACCTCGGAGTCCCCTTCTATCCTTATTGTGTTGTTTTTCTTATTCTCTTTAGACTGTGATGTATAGAGACACTTAGAATAAATTTTTAGAAGCTTGTGACTTATTTCTACTGGGTTTTGGGAGTTGTGACTATTTGAATCGCGGTTTAATTTATTTTTTATGTTGAGATTTGAGTTTCAGTTTTGTATACACATAATTGATAGGGTTACCTAGTCTTAGAGACTAGGTGCCATCACGACATCCTATGGAGGGAAATTGGGGTCGTGACATAAAAAGGATTACTTATAAATTATATACAATCTATTATCAGTGCCTTAAATTAGGGGATTTAGTTACATCTTTTCCCTATTTTCTCTCCTCTTGTCTTTCCCTATTCTCTGCTACCTACTCAGTTATATCTCCTTATCATTGGCAACCCCGATCTCCTCCTACTCGTAATTAGCTATAGAAAAACTAAAATGGATATTTAGATGCAAAGGAAAACTCCACGTACTAACTTCTAAAACTATAACTCTACTCTCTATTTCTACTTGGAATAATATTGCATGACACATCAGTCAAGTCTTCCTCACTACTTGTCTTTATAGCTTTTCCCAGTTCCTCCCCACTCAACCTGGTCTCATAAGAATTCAAAATCCCAGCAGTTTCCTTATCGTAACTGGAATTTGTAGCGTAATTCATGCCCAACTTATTTTTCCTTTGGTCCAATTTTATTAGGAGAAGTAGACCTAGGTTGCCGATCTTGCAACTACAACATCATACAACTTAAAGTATAATTGAGCAGATTCGAAATTTTAGCATATTTCAAATTAAATCCAATCGACACCAAACTTCGGATTCAACTTTGTATTAGTATCTCCAACAAGAATCTATGCTACCGAGTTAATTTCTCACACAAAATTCAAATGTCACATAAATCCCAGTTTCTCTTAAGTGCGAAGATGTCGCTTTTAATGTAAAACTCGAAATTTCTCCACCCAAATTACTCTGTTTCCATCAATATTCAAGTTTTTCTATTCAAACAAATATGAATCAATGCACATGAGTCTATTTGGAATTCATTCTCTACTTTTCTTTCCATAATGAATCAACTGAAAAAAGAACAATGTATGGTACATTAACATACAAATTAAAAATAAAATTCGTACAAATTTAATGCAAATTTGAATATCTACAACAACATACATAGTAAAAATAAATTTCATTCAACTAATTATATAATGTATAACTTATTTACAACTTATCTACAACTTTCACACATTATTTCTACCCAGTTAAATACAACTACAACATCATACAACTTAAATACAATTTCATACAAATTTTATACAATATGTCTTTTGTATACATTTCGTATATGATTTGTATATATTTTGTAAGTGGTGTATTCTTCTTCCTCGTTAAAATTCCAATCAAAACCTCCTCTCTTAAAATAATTTTGAAACATATCAACAACTTTATGTAAAAAGATCGTATTTATAACTTAAATACAAATTTCATATAACGATTCATACATTATACGACTATTTTTCAACTTTCATACAAAATTCAAATAAAAATATATATAATTACAATAGAATATAACTTAAATATAATTTACATACAATTTTAATACAATTTTGTAAGTATATTGTATGTCATGTGTTCTTCTTCTTCTTGTTCTTCTTCGAGTTTCAATCTGAAATTCAGTCAAAATCAAATCTAATCTTCACCAAACTCCCTCAAAATTGAGATATAAACTCCAAAGAATATTCAATTGTTTGCAACAACACCTAAACCAAACAAACAATAGTTTTTGAAAACTCAAATTTGAATTCAAGGCTTCGGAGCTTTTTAATGGCTGTCAAGGGTGAAGAATCAAATACCTCCAAAATTTATTTATTGACAATTTCAATTCGAACATCAATTGTGCAACATGAAAGGAAATTGCTAAGTTAAAATTCTATATTATAACAATTAAAATTCATTGATGAATTTTGTGGCGGAAAAAAGGATGAAAAGCTGCGAAAAACGAAGGAAGAAAATTGGGAAAAAAAGAGAGAAGGAGAGAGAGAGAGAGAGAGAGAGAGAGAGAGAAGAGATGGGGATTTCCTATTTAATTCCTAATATAAAGGGATACTCATTTAAAACTAATTTGTATATAATTGGTAAATTATATATGCCCATGTAATTAAGTTAAAACTTGATTAGGGAGGGTAATAAGCGACTCTATTTTATGGTTTTAAACGAGTAAAGCCTAGAGGGCTTTTGCATCTATACCCAGTTTTGGGGTCACAATTGAACCTATACCCACTTTATAAAAAAAGATGCAAGCCTATTGTCACGACTCAAAATCCATTAAAGGTCGTGATGGCGCCGGACACCACTGTCAGGCAAGCCAAAAATAAATATTGGTTTGGTTCTCATTTTAATATTTTTGAAATCATATTTTCTTTAATTAAATAGTAAAAGGTGGAATTTATAGAGTAATTAATAATATTTTTAACAAATTCAATACAGAACAACCCATGATAACCCCAAAACTCGGTGTCACTGGTGCATGAGTATCAACTAGGACTTTAAAATAAAATACAGTATCTGTCTAGAATACAAAATTGGACAGGAGAAATATAAATACTCTAAAGAAGACTCTGTTGGCTGTGGATCGTAGTATAGAGTGCATCTCACCTAAGTCCCTGATAACCGCGCCTCTGCGCCCACCAGGCCACAAGGCGTATATATACCTGCACAAAAATGTGCAGCAAGTGTAGTATGAGTACGTAAATCAACGCGTACCCAGTAAGTATCCCGCCTAACCTCAAAAAAGTAGTGACGAGGGGTCGGCTCCGACACTTACTATGGGCCATAAATAAAATACCAATGATATAATTTAGCATGAATTACGTAGAACGACTGTAAACTCAATATCATGAAATAAGTAAACAATTCTTTTATTAATAAGAAATTTTCAAATTTATTTTTCATCGTTTATCATTGTTTTTTGAATCTCAGGCCAATGAAGCAATATCAATCATTATAAATTCCAAAGCAAACAATTTATCATGCGCAAATCATGTCGAGGTCGTACGGCCCGATCCAACATAAATGTTTAAATTGTGCACTGCCGAGGGTCGAACGACGCGAACCATAGATGCACCTATCTGCTACCGAGGCGTTCGGCCCGCTCCACAAAAGAGAAAATACATTTAAAACGACCAATTCAAGATTTATTAAGGGGCAATTATTCAAAGAATTACCAATTCTCATTAACGGTCGAGAAAAATGAAGTTTAACCTTTTACAGTTCCTTTACCAAGTTTCAATATGATTTAAGCAATTAAATTAGCAGGTAAGTTGCAAACATTACAAGTATAACATGATTTGGATCCTAGACTATCCGAACATAAGCATAATAGTAGCTACGCACAGACTCTCATCACCTCGTACGTACGTAGCCCCCAAAAATAGAATCACATATTAAATTAGTTCACTTATAGGGTTAATTCCCTCTTACAAGGTTAGAAAGGAGACTAACCTCACTCCGAAATTCTATAATCGGCTCCAAAGCCTCTCCAACAACTCAAACCGATGCTCGTCGCTCCAAAACTAATCAATAAATGTGAAAATCCATAAATATATACTCTAATACTCATTATAATTCAATTTACAACAATTTCCAACTCCGCTCGAAAAATTGATGAAATCACCCTCGGACCCACGCGCCCGTTTTCTGAAACTTTTCAAAGATAAACACTACCCATAGCATCAAGTACTCAAATATGTAATTTACTCTCAATTCCATGCCCAAATTCGTAGTCAAATTCCAAAAATACCAATTTCTAGGTTTTCTACCAATTCCCATGCTTGAATCCATATAACAACCATGTATTTAACTTGAAATGGATGGGAATAACTTACCTTGACATGGATGATGAAAATCCCTCCTTGAAGCTCTCCAAAATCGTCCCAACCAAGTGAAAATGAGAGAAGAAGAGCCAAATCCCGCTCTTAAAAGAGCACACTGCCCAACGACCTCTCGCACATGCGGTCACTTGACCGCTTTTGCGGTCCCGCAGGTGCGGCCGAAATACCGCTTATGCGGTTCCCCTTCAGGCCCCTCAACTCCGCATCTGCGGCCCTCTACGCGCTTCTGCGCTTTCGCTTCTGCGGCTCCAAATGCAGGTGCAGTCCCGCTTCTGCGAAACTTGACCGCATCTGCTGTCCCAGCCTTCCCCAGCCAGAACCGCTTCTACGACCCTCTTGGCCGCTTATGCGGCTCCGCACCTGCAGCCAAAACCTCGCAGGTGCAGTTACACCAGAAGACAGGTGATTTAGCTTTCCTTCCAAGTCCAAACTCGATCTATTAACTATCCGGAATCCACCCGAGGCCTTCGGGACCCCAACCAAATATACCAACACGTCCCAAAACACATTACAAACTTAGTCGAGGCCTCAAATCACGCCAAACAACATCGAAACTACGAATCACCCTCCAATTCAAACTTAATAAACTTTGAAATTCCAAACTTCTCCAATCGATGCCGAAACCTATCGAATCACGTCTGATTGACCTCAAATTTTGCATACAAGTCTTAATTGACATTACGATCCTACTCCAACTTCCAAAATCGGAATCTGACCCCTATATCAAAAGTCCACTCCCGGTCAGACTTCTTAAAATTATCTAAATTTTCAACTTTCGCCAAATGACCCCAAAATGACCTACGGACCTCCAAATCCACTTCCGGACACGCTCCCAATACCAGAATCACCATACAGAGCTATTCCCAGACTCTAAATCCCAAACGGACATCAATAACATTGAAATGCACTTCAACTCAAATTTAGGAAATTCTTCCAAAATGCCAACTTTCATAATAGGCACCGAAACTATCCCGAGTCATCCAAAACCCGCTCTAGGCATACGCCCAAGTCTAAAATCATGATACAAACCTGTTGGAACCTTCAAATCCCAATTCCGAGGTCGTTTACTCAAAATCAACTTTTAGCCAACTCCTCCAACTTAAAGCTTCTGAAATTAGAATTTTCTCTTCAAATCAACTCCGAGCTTCCCAAATTTCAATTCTGACCACACGTACAAGTCATAATACCTGAAGTGAAGCTACTCATAGCCTCAAACGGCCGAACGACGCGTTAGAGCTCAAAACAACTGGTCGGTCGTTACATTCTCTCCCACTTAAACATACGATCATCCTCGAACGTGCTAAGAACTGCTCTGTAGTTATCTGAAATCACTATTTAACACCCCGTGCACCTACCTGTTCCTTCACGACCCCGTTGAGCTCATCCGCTCGAGCAAACTTGGAAATCCTCTCCTTTATCTAGTCAAATAAGTCTTAGAGCCAAATTCTAATATCTGAAATTTATTACCAGGTCTGCTTCCAATATACGAACACCGTATCTATCACTACATGATGTACCCATACATGATTGTATACCCTTACCGAATTCACACCATGCACCGCATTATTCACATGACCATAATAACATCATCTGACAACAATAGCCAAAATTCCATGAATCTGATGCCCACAACACACCTCATGATGCATATAAGTCATGTCCCAGCTCTCGCAACACTGCCACGACAGAAAGGATTTGTAGAAACTCATAACTACCTGCCGAATCGTAACTCATGGAGTCTCTCCTCCCGACAATAACCCTTACCTCATTCTGAACCGAATATCGATATTTATTCTTTAATGTGCCTCATATAAACCTGATCACAGTTGACACGACCCAATTTCTCCTATAGGTCGTGATGGCGCCGGACACCGCTGTCAGGCAAGCCAACAACACACACTTAGCTTAATTACCCATTTTAATATTTTTGAAGTCATAGTTTTTCCCCTCAATTGAATAGCAGAAGATGACATTTAGCAAATAGGTACTAATATCTTTAAAAATTTCCAATACAGTGCAACCCATAATCATCCCAAAACTCGGTGTCACAAGTGCATGAGCATTATTAGGGAATTAAAATAAAATACAACATCTATCTAGAATATAAATTAGACAGGAAAATATAATAACTCTAAAGGAGACTCTGTTAGCTGCGGATCGTAATATAGAATGCAGCTCACTTATGTCCCCACAATTATTAACCACACCCCTGCGCCCACAAGGCCGCTATATATATATGTACCTACATAATAAAATGTGCAGCAAGTGCAGTATGAGTACGAAAATAGTGTCTACCCAGTAAGTATCAAGCCTAATCTCGAAGTGGTAGAGACGAGATAGCCGACTTTGACACTCACTATGGGTCAATAATATTAAATAATCATGAAAATAGAAATATTTATATCAACGTGATTCACAGAGTTAACAATAATTTTATTGAATCAGCTGAAGTAATTAAATTCTTTCAATTCCAATAATTCTCAATATATTAATCAAATTCCTTCAAATGCAACAATTTCTAATCTATTAATTAAATCCTTCAATTTCAATAAAAAATCCATTTTATCAAATAACTTTACATGCTGCAATTCAATTGTCAATAAATTTCCAATTTATCAAATATCTTTACAAGCTGCAATTCAATTTCAATAAATTTCCAATTTATCAAATAGCTTTACAAGCTATAATAAACTGTTCAAGTATCGTGTAATTATTATTATTATCAAGCACGGTTTCTGCCGAGGTCGTACGGCCCGATCCAGAGTGTCGTGTACACTGCGGAGGGACGTGCGGCGCGATCCATAGATGCATCTATCCTGCCGAGGCGTTCGGCCCGATCCACAAGAAAGGAGGACATTTTCTTATGTGCCTCCGGAAGGAGAGTGTATTTATTATAAGATGAATTTGGGAGGAGAACAATTTCTTTTAACAATTAATTGATTAAAACAGACAATCAAGCCTATGAGATTTTCATCCTTTCAAGCATATGAGGTTTCCATTCTTTGATATCATTATCTAAAAATTTACAATATATTCATATATATTAATTAAACAAAGAATATAATTTACACAAGTAATTCATACTTTGAGTCCTAAACTACCCGGACTTTAGCATTAATAATAGCTACGCACGGACTCTTGTCACCTCGTGCATACGTAGCCCCCCGTAATTAGCAACAATTATTCAATTTAATCCCTATGGGTTAATTTTCCCCTCACAAGATTAGATAAGAGACTTACCTCGTCTTGCTCTAAGTTAATCCACTAGTATGACTTTTTCTCGATTATCCAACTTCGATTGGCTCGAATCTAACCAAAAATAATTCGATACAATCACTAAAATTTATAAGAATTAATTCTATAAGAAAATACTACATTTTCAATAAAAATCCCGAAATTAATTAAAAATTCGTCCGTGGGGCCCACGTCTTGGAATCCATCGAAAGTTATGAAATCCAACAACCCATTCAATTACGAGTCCAACCATACCAGTTTCACTCAAATCCAACTCCGAATCGATACCGAAATCTCAAAAATTCGTTTCTATGAGATTTCTAAAATTTTCCAAATCTCAAATCTCAAAATACTAATTAAATGGTGAAAACAATGATATATTTATGTTTATAGACCAAATCCAAGTTAGAATCACTTACCCCAATGTCGTTTCCTTGAAAATCTATCAAAAATCGCCTCTGCTCAAGCTCCAATTTGTTAAAAATGGCGAATGGGACGAATGCCCTCTTTTATAATTCTGCCCAGGCAGCCTCGATCCACAACCTCGATCCTCAGCCTCGATTCACAGCCTCGATCCTCGGCCTCGATCCTCGAACCACAGCCTCGATCCACAGTCTCGATTCACATCCTCGATCCACATCCTCGATCCTTGGCCTCGATCCTCGATCCTCGGCCTCGATCCTTAACCTCGATCCTCGGCCTCGATCCTCAGCCTCGATCTTGGGAGCTCGATTTTGGGCCTCTATCTTGGGCCTCGATTTTGGGCCAGAATTTCCAGCAGAAAGGAAAAATTGCAGGAGTTGTTTTAAGTCCAACTTTTGATCCGTTAACCATCTGAAACTCACCCGAGGCCCTCGGGACCTCAACCAAATATACCAACAAGTCCTAAAACATCATACGAACTTATTTGAAACCTCAAATCACATAAAACGATGTTAAAACCACGAATTATGCTCCAATTCAAGCTTAATGAAACTTAAAATTTCCAACTTCTACATTCGATGTCGAAACCTATCAAATCAACTCCGATTGACCTCAAATTTTACACACAAGTCATAAATGACATAACGGAGCTATAAAAAATTTTGGAACTGGATCCCGACTCCGGTATCGAAAAGTCAACTCCTCGGTCAAACTTCCAAACTTAAATTCTTGTTTTTAGCCATTTCAAGCCTAATTTAACTATGGACTTCCAAATAAAATTCCGAACACGCTCCTAAATCCAAAATCACAATACGGAGCTGTTGGAATCATTAAAATTCTACTCAGGGGTCATTTTCACATAATTAGACATCAGGTCACTATTTGAACTTAAACATTTTAATTTTTCATCAAAAGTCCATAGCTCGAGCTAGGGACCTCGGAATTTGATTCCGGGCATACTCCCAAGTCCCAAATCACGATACGGACCTATCGAAACTGTCAAAACACTTATCCGAGTCTGTTTGCTCATAATGTTGACCAAAGTCAAACTTGGCCTTTTAAAACCAACTTAAGGAACCAAGTGTTCCGATTTCAATCCAAACACTTCCAAATCCCGAACCAACCATCCCCACAAGTCATAAATCATTTAAAGCACATACGGGAAGTTTTATTTAGGGGAACGGGGTTCTAAAAGTCAAAACGACCGGTTGGGTCGTTACAACAGTGATCCCAAGTCCAATAATCTCGTCTCACCCACTACAATCTACTCAGGCAATAAGCCACCTCAGACGTTGCCAAAAGTCTCCTATGATGCCACAATGTGCCAACAAGCTACAAACTCGAATGTGATACATAAGGAAACAACTCTGGAAAGAATTTCTCAACCCACGTAACGAATTTAAACAACTGAAAAGACATTATGGACCTTCCTCAGAAAAAATGAGAAGCAAAACACACAATAGAAGATATGGGATAATGTACTCAACATCACACTGTTGCGGCGTGCAACCCGATCCAACCATTATACCGTTACGGCATGCAACCCGATCCAACCATGATGCCCGTGGCGGCGTGACACCCAATCCAAGCAACATACCTGTGGCGGTGTGCCAACCGATCCACACATGACAATTAAATAGGGAAGTACCCATCAAGCCAAAACACTTATACCTACGAAATACCCGAATGTCAACCACAAGCACGCCAAGTGCACATTACCTTCCTTGGGGAGACAGATAGCGCCACACGCTACAAAACTCAAGCACGACTAAGGTGCAATAAATGACCTGCATCTCGAGAGCTATCCTGCTCATATAACACCACAACTATACGGGATCTCAATACGAGTGCGAATAATCAAACCGCCTCACAACCCATATGGCACAATAGAGACTACACGGAAGGGCCGACAACAGAAATAACATCCAAGGCCCGAAGACCCCTCCAAAAATAACGCTATGCTAAAATGAACAAATCCGGCCTGATATAGAGCCCACATTCACATTTAGATCCATCCACGGACCTCAAGCCGATTCAGATCGTACCGCACTGGGCTAATAACCTTTCAAGGATCCACAATAACCCTTTTTCCCATGACACTCAAGAACAACCATCAAATCCGGAACAAACTTCCATAGTCCACAATCAAATGAAACAAGCGTCCTTCAGGCATAAATTCTCAAATTAGCGATAGTACCACAATCTCCATATTTGGTTTCAATCTTCAATTAAGAAAGTGACTACTTGTCACACTTATATAATCTTCCCGTAGGACACGATCCCATGAGCTTCCGCACCAGATAACAAGTCTACACATCCATACCACCGGCCACACTAATGCTGTAAATTAAATCAAGAATCCGCAATTAGTACACAAAGCCTCCTACACAGGACACCGATCTCAGGTGATGCTAAAGACAATACCAGCTTACTCTAACCATCTGAATTCCTTTTCCTTCTCATCCGAGCTTGTGGCATTCTTGTCAACACCGAACCGCAACCTTGATCCTCAACTTCCAATTCCCATGCTACTCACTGCACCTAATCATGCCAATGCACAAGAGTACAAGAATTTCATCATAACTCCTGAATCGCTAATAGAATACACACTTCATCATATAGCAACCTCTCACTAGACTCATTTCAGGAGAACCGTTGCAACACATGACTGAATTCTCATAACCACAGAAAATACAACCCCAAGTAGTGGTCTAATCCGCCATGTCCCTTTCGGGATCCATCTACACATAACATGCCATAATAACCAAATACCTCTGAATTAATCAAATTACGGCGGATGTCAAGCCTCGCACATACCGCCACAACCACCTGTAAAACTTCATGCTAAAGAACTTATCACTGCCACAATCATGTTGATTCAACCATTACTAACCGACCCCACTTCTTCCAATTTATTCTTTACTTGCCTTATAAATAATAATAGCTCCATTCAAACGTAACAAACTAAATTTGCACTCATCCTGAGTGACCCCATTTCACGAGACCACACTGTCTCAAAACCCACGAACCATCTCATACCCTCCTTGAGCCCACAATAGCATCGCCAACTGGTACACCCATTCTGAAAATTCCTCTATGAATCCGAAGTTACTTTCCCCCATTCCTTCAATTCTACACCGCAAACCGAAGGTAACGTAGAACGCTTTCAGCCCCTTTCATAATCCATTGTAAAAGCTCGATACTTAACTATACTATGAACTCGAAATCCTTAGACACCACACTTTAACCTTGAATCCCTAGGACCGTTGTTGAGAGCCACCCACTCTGACCTGGTCCTGAATCTAATCAACTCCAAGGCTCTGTTAGCACATGAACGCCCTCTCAAAGAAACACCCGGCTGAATCACCTTCCTTGTACATCACATCTACACGAAGCATAAATCTCGAATCTTCCCAAATCCTGAACATGTATTGATAAGGCCAATTATAGCACACATTCCTGAAATTCTTTGGTCAATTCACCACTGATGTTCTCTTTCCTTAGCCGTAATAACCCACCACCATGCCGATAACCAGAAACCTCACAAGTAGATAACCATGCAATCCAATCGTAGGCGGTGGGGCTCTCCCACTTAGCTTGAAGTTACCATTACATAACCCTGGAACCTATCAAGATTCCTTATGCCCTATTGACATGATCTTGCACAATCAACCCGCCAAATTTCCTTGAAATCCTTATGTTAAACATTTTATGAACATTCTGAATCACTAGCTACATTCACATATTCGATTTCTTACTGTATAGCCAGTAAAATTCTTCATAGAAGCTTCATCAACACCACACAACTGCTAACCTGCTCACAGGAGATATCCCACCTGTGGAAATTTCCATGCCGACATCCTCCAACAATGTTGCACCGAGTACAATTACCATGAAGCCAATAAACCATCCTGAGCCCGTGCTCATTCACCAGTTGTACAAGTCTGTTCCCTCCTCATGGATATAAACTAAAGGTGCGACAATACCTTCCAATCCAAAGTCATGTAGTATCCTTCTTCATACCAAGCAACTCATTCCGGTCACACCCAATCTTCCTCAATATAGCAGCCAATATTCCAAATTAAGCCTGTAGTCAGTGTCCACCATGAATCCCAAATCACTCCAAACTTTCCCCAAGGCATGTAGCTATCCTACCACAGAACCCATACGCTACTCTGCCACTCTCCCACTTTGGTCAAACCCTTTCCTTTAAGCAACTACTCGACTTTTGTTTATCACACCTAGCCTTCTAGAATTTTAACCACCGCAAGACACCTCCCACATGTCCTTCCTCATCCTTCGCTGCCCAGTTGTTGCCTTAAATCAAAATCTATCTCTATAGCACTTGAACCGATCGATCGCTACCAACGTTAAACCTTTATGAAGATCATCTTTCTCGAGCCATCAACACTAGAAACACCGATTCGATCCCGAAATAGCTACACCTCATTATTTCTGACAACCGCTTCTCTGGCACCATTTCACAATACCTTGCCCCGAAGGCGAATTGAAGAAGACCATAACACCGGCGAACTTAATGTATTTAACAAGGACGACGACACCGCATCACAGATGAAAATTCCACCACGCTTGAAAGTACCAAGTCTCGTTACCCCCATCGACCTAAACCTGAGCATTCGTAGCCCGATTGCCTTTCCTCTGCCGGAAATAAAATATTGAATCTCTGAATCATGCACTGAGTAAAATCTCCTTTCAAATCATTCACTGCCCCTACACATAGACAAGTATCCTACCATTACTTCAATATTGTGCGATAGCAACTCATGAACATCATAGCAATTGGTGCATAGCCCCAAAACCATCAGAAATACAGCTACTGAGCTGAGATGATAGAACATCCTTTCGCAAGGCGACGACATTAGCCCAATCGAATACGCAGGGAGAAACATCCTGCTTTACATCAGTAGTGCCATTAAAATTGCCTCGATTCCAAATTTTTAAAAAGTGCTTCACGTCGCATAAGATTGAATAGGAAGAAAATGAAGGCATAAGCCTCAACGGAATCAAATCGCAAGATGAGGAATCAAGAAAGAAAAGTGCTCCTATAAGCCTGGTAGCCTCTCGAAGATAAGTACAGACGTCTCTGTACCGATCCGCAAGACTCTACTAGACTTGCTCATGACTCATGAGACCTACGTGAACCTAGGGCTTTGATACCATGTTGTCATGACCTAAAATCCATTAAAGGTCGTGATGGTACCGGACACCGCTGTCAGGCAAACCAAAAATAAATATTGGTTTGGATCTCATTTTAATATTTTTAAAATCATATTTCCTTCAATTAAATAGTAAAAGGTGGAATTTACAGAGTAATTAATAATGTTTTTAACAAATTCAACACAGAACAACCCATAATCACCCCAAAACCCGGTGTCACGAGTGCATGAGTATCAACTGGGACTTTAAAATAAAATACAGTATCTGTTCGGAATACAAAATTGGACAGGAGAAATATAAATACTCTGAAGGAGACTCTACTGGCTGCGGATCGTAGTATAGAGTGCAACTCACCTAAGTCTCCGCTATAACCGCGCCTCTGCGCCCACCAGGCCACTAGGCGTATATATATACCTGCACAAAAATGTGCAGCAAGCGTAGTATGAGTACGTAAATCAACGCGCACCCAGTAAGTATCCCGCCTAACTTCGAAGAAGTAGTGACGAGGGGTCAGCTCCAACACTTACTATGGGCCATAAATAAAATACCAATGATATAATTTAGCATGGATTACGTAGAATGGCTATAAACTCAATATCATGAAATAAGTAAATAATTATTTTGTTGATAAGAAATTTCCCAATTTATTTTTCATCATTTATCATTTTTTTTGTATCTTACGCCAATGAAGCAATATCAATCATTATAAATTCCAAAGCAAACAATTCAATCATGCGTAAATCATGTCGAGGTCGTATGACCCGATCCAACATAAATGTTTAGACATTGCACTGTCGAGGGTCGAACGACGCGAACCATAGATGCATCTATCTGCTACTGAGGCGTTTGGCCCGTTCCACAAAAGAGAAAATACATTTAAAACGACCAATTCAAGATTTATTAAGGGAAAATTATTCAAGAAATTACCAATTCTCATTAATGGTCGAGAAAAATGAAGTTTAACCTTTTACAGTTCCTTTATCAAGTTTCAATATGATTTAAGCAATTAAATTAACAGGTAGGTTGCAAACATCGCAAGTATAACATGATTTGGGTCCTAGACTACCTGGACATAAGCATAATAGTAGCTACGCACAGACTCTCGTCACCTCGTACGTACGTAGCCCCCATAAATAGAAGCACATATTAAATTAGTTCACCTATGGGGTTAATTCCCTCTTACAAGGTTAGAAAGAAGACTTACCTCGCTCCGAAATTCTATAACCGTCTCCAAAGCCTCTCCAACAACTCAAACTGATGCCCGTCGCTCCAAAACTAGTCAATAAAAGTGCAAATCCATAAATATATACTCTAATACTCATTATAATTCAATTTAGAACAATTTCCAACTCCACTCGAAAAGTCGATAAAGAGCACCCTCGGGCCCACGTGCCCGTTTTCCAAAAATATTTGAATATAAACACTACCCATAGCATGAAGTACTCAAATATGTAATTTACTCTCAATTCCATACCCAAATTCGTGGTCAAATTCCAAAAATACTGATTTCTTCTACCAAAATCCCACAATTTCTACCAATTTCCATGCTTGAATCCATATAAAAACCATGTATTTAACTTTAAATGGATGGGAATAACTTACCTTGACATGGATGATGAAAATCCCTCCTTGAAACTCTCCAAAATTGCCCCAACCAAGTGAAAAATGAGAGAAGAAGAGCCAAATCCCACTCTTAAAAGAGCACACTGTCCAGCGACCTCTCGCACCTGCAGTCACTTGACCGCTTCTGCGGTCCCACAGGTGCAGCTGAAATATCACTTTTGTGGTCCCTCTTCAGGCCCCTCAACTCCGCATCTGCGGGCCCCTGCGTGCTTCTGCGCCTTCGCTTATGTGGCTCCACGTGTGCAGGTGCGGTCCCGCTTCTGCGGAACTCGACCGCATCTGCGGTTACACCAAAAGACAGGTGCTTTAGCTTTCCTTCCAAGTCCAAACTCGATCCTTTGACCATCTGAAATCCACCTGAGGCCGTCGGGACCTCAACCAAATATACCAACACGTCCCAAAACACATTACGAACTTAGTCGAGCCCTCAAATCACGCCAAACAATATTGAAATTACGAATCTCCCTCCAATTCAAACTTAATGAACTTTGAAATTCTAAACTTCTCCAATCGATGCCGAAACCTATCAAAACACATCCGATTGACCTCAAATTTTGCAAATAATTCTTAATTGACATTACGGACCTACTCCAACTTCCGAAATTAAAATCCGACCCCGATATCAAAAGTCCACTCCCTGTCAAACTTCTCAAAATTATCCAAATTTCCAACTTTCGCCAAATGACCCCAAAATGACTTACGGACCTCCAAATCCACTTCCGTACGCGCTCCCAATACCAGAATCACCATACGGAGTTATTCCCTGATTCGAAATTCCAAACGGACATCAATAACATTGAAATGCACTTCAACTCAAATTTAGGAAATTCTTCCAACATGCCAACTTCCATAATAGGCGCTGAAAGGCTCCCCGGTCATCCAAAACCTGCTCCGTCCATACGCTCAAGTCTAAAATCACCATATGAACCTGTTAGAACCTTAAAATCCTGATTCCGAGGTCGTTTACTCAAAATCAACCTTTAGCCAACTCCTCCAACTTAAAGCTTCTAAAATTAGAATTTTCTCTCCAAATCAAATCCGAACTTCCCAAATTTCAATTCCGACCACACGTACAAGTCATAATACCTTAAGTGAAGCTACTCATAGCCTCAAACCGCCGAACGGCACGTTAGAGCTCAAAATGACATGTCGGGTCGTTACACCTACTCACTTTACGATCAACTTCAGACTTATTAGGTTTGAAGTTTAAAAAAAATTAGTCTGAAGTGAAAAAATTACACTTAACACCAAATAGATCTGAAGTGCAACCAATGGTTTCATGCACTTAAGGCCAATAAGTCTGAAGTGAAAAATTGTACTTCAGATGCACTTAAGGCCAAATAGGTCTGAAGTGCTACCAATGGTTTCATGCACTTAAGGCCAATAAGTCTGAATTGAAAAATTGCACTTCAGATGCACTTAAAGCTAAATAGGTCTGAAGTGCAATCCATGGTTTCATACACTTAAGGCCAATAAGTCTGAAGTGAAAAAGTGTACTTCAGATGCACTTAAGGCCAAACGGTATAAAGTGCAACCAATGTTTTCATTCACTTAAGGCCAAATAGGCCTGAAGTGCAAATTGCCTAAAAACAGAAATTTGTTCTTCGAATTTTAACAATCTAATATACGATTAATACCTAAATCTACTCCAAATGAGCTCAAATTTGAAATACAACCTTCAAATATCATCAAGAACAAACCCCAATCATCAATTTATCAAAACAATAATAATTCTAACGAACTCATATTGCAATTAAGAAAAAGAAAAAGAAGAAACCCTAAGCAGTAGTAAAAAATAAAGCTCCACAACAGCTCACCACTCTAAAACATCATAAAGTACTTTAAAATATATTGGATATTAGTTTGTTTTCGGGCCCGTATATAATACGTAATAAATCCTAACCATAATCCATGTCAAGGCAAAGGCATTAAAAAAAGGATAAATCTTTTGTTAAAACAACTTATTAGAATATATACTTTGAATAAGGTCAAATCTTTGAAATAAAATGTCCTTTAAGATATACTTAGACCATTCGAAAGTCTACCCCTTATTGCGATAATAAAAATATTAATCTATGAAAGTTAGAAAAATAATGGAATATAATCATTTGATTTTCAATTGGTCTAAGATGATTATTTCTGTAGAAAGATACTTCGTAAACTTCTAAAATAATGAAGAATATCCAATAGTATACATTTGTATTGACTTTGAACCTTTTGCCATGGAGTTTAATAATAATTCGTTTTTAATTAGTAATTTAATTAAAATCTTTGATCTATGAACAATATTAAGCAAATGAATTTGGAGCTAATGGAAAGAGATCCTTAAAGCGCAACATGTACCAATGCACTTACCACCTAAGACTATGGTGGAATGGAGAGGCGGATCCAATTTTTTTTTTTGGTAAATAAATTTTTATTACCAGGGAAAGATGTTATTATACAAGTCGAAACAAAAAAGCCCTACAACATGATCAGGAGACTCAAGTTGGAGTAAACTAATCAAAAAACTGAACTACTGGTATTTATCTATTGTTTAGCTTGTATCTCCTATTACAATAGTCACGGATACAAATTCATTGTTCCCAGTTTGCTTGCAATCTTCGCCTTGCTTGCACCTCGCGCATGTATATTGACACGACCCATTTTCACCTATAGGTCGTGATGGTGCCCAACATTACATCTAAGCAAGTCAACTGATAAATCAAACGTATATTGATTAAACTTTTAATCCAAGAAAATAATAAAATATCAAATTCTATCAATGTGTGTGTGCCAAGACCTGGTGTCACAAGTACATGAGCGTCTAGTAGATTATACAAAACTCCAAATACTGTCTGAAATGAAAGAGACAGAATATAAATATAAGAAGAGACACGGGTAGCTGCAGAACGGCTCAGAAAGGCAGCTCACCACTATGCCTCGGGATGACGTGGATATGTGATGATATGTCATCCACTAGTACCTGTCACAGATCCTGCACAAAAAGTACAGCAAGTGTAGTATGAGTACGTAAACAACGTGTACCCAGTAAGTATCAAGCCTAATCTCGAAGTGGTAGAGACGAGATGACCGACTTTGACACTCACTATGGGTCAATAATAATAATTGAAATACAACTGGGATATTTAAATCAGCATGATTTAGAGAATTTAAAATAATTTATTTAATCAGCGGAAATAATCAAATTCTTTCAAATGCAACAATTCTCAATATGTAAATTAAATTCTGTCAATTCAAATAATTTCCAATTTATCAATTAAATATCATTTACAGGAATAACAATTAATTCTTTAACAAGCAAGAATAATAATTCATTAAATTCCAAGGATTTTTTTTCAATTTATCAAATAGTTTTGCAAGCTGAAATAAATTATTAAAGTATCGTGTAATTATTATTATTAAGCACGATTTCTGCCGAGGACGTACGGCCCGATTCAGAGTATCGTTGTGATGACCCAAAATATCATCTTTAAATTTAATAATTAATTATGTGTTCTAAGACCTCGAAAAGCACTATTTATCCTTCCTCGACTTACGTGCGCAGTCCATAAAATTTTCCGAAAAGTTTTCAGGTGAAAAATGGATTAAAATGTGAATTAGAGCTTTAAAACTCAACTGAGTTGACTTTGGTCAACATTTTGAGCAAACGGATTCGGATCAGTATTTTGATAATTTTGGTAGGTCCGTATCGTGATTTGGGACTTAGGCGTATGCTCGGAATCAAATTCTGAGGTCCCTAGCCCGAGATATGGAATTTTGATGAAAAATTAAAAGTTTAAGTTCAAATAGTGACCGGATGTCAAATTATGTGCAAACGGCCCCGGAATAGAATTTTGATGATTCCAACAGCTCCGTATGGTGATTTTGGACTTAGGAGCGTGATCGAAATTTTATTTGGAAGTCCGTAGTGAAATTAGGCTTGAAATGCCGAAAGTTGAATTTTTGGGAAGTTTGACCGAGAGGTTGACTTTTTGATATCGGGGTCGAAATTTGATTCTGAAAATTTTTATAGCTCATTTATGTCATTTATGACTTATGTGCAAAATTTAAAGTCATTCCGAATTGATTTGATGTGTTTCGACACAAGATATAGAATTTAAAAGTTCAAAGTTAATTGATTTTGATTTGAGGTGCGATTCGTCGTTTTGATGTTGTTTGATGTAGTTTGAAGCCTCGACTAAGTTCGTATGGTATTTTAGGACATGTTGGAATAATTGGTTAAGGTCCCGAGGGTCTCGGGTGGATTTCGGACGGTAAACGGAATGGATTTCGGACAAAGTGCTGGAAATTTCTGTTTGCAGAAATTTCTGTTGCAGAAATTCCGTGCGTGGAGCCAAGTTTGGAAGCTTATATCTCGTAACGCATAAGGAATCAGAAAATGTGCAAAACATGAAAATTGTAGTCGTTGGATTATAGGTTCCAGAAAGTTAAACTATGCATTATTTGGACATTAGTACAGAAAGTTATGATGGATTGAATGAAGGCTGGTAAAGCAGTTTCGCCAGAAATTTCGCCAGAAATTCTGATGCATGAAGCCAACTTTGGGAGCTTATATCTCGCAATGCATAAGGAATCGGAATAATTGCAAAACATGAAAGTTGTAGTCGGTGGATTCTAGTTTTCAGAAAGTTAAACCATTTATCATTTGGACATTTGTACATTAAGTTATGATCAATTGAAGTAAGACTGGTAGAGCTGTTTCTGGTGGACTTTTAGTGACGAAAATTGGACTTTTAGTGACGAAAAATGGACTTTTAGTGACGGACTGGCAGAAACTTAAGGACCAAAAATGGTCATTTCATTCATTTCGTTTTGGATTTTTGGAGCACGGTTCTTGGGCGATTTTTGGGTGATTTTCAAGGGAAAACATTGGGGTAAGTGTTCCTTATCCTATATTGATTATATTTCATGATTCCATACTCAATTACATCATGAATCCGTTAATTTATGGAAGAAAAATCAAGATTTTTGTAAAATCTTCCAAAAATAAAAATTTAAGATTCGGAGGTCGAGTTGTTATCGGATTTTGGTAAAATTAGTATGGGTGGACTCGTAATTGAATGGGTTGTCGGATTTTATAAGTTTCGCCGGATTCCGAGATGTGGGCCCCACGGGCAAATTTTGAGCTAATTTCGGATTTTAATGAAAATGTAATATTTTTTTATGAAAGTGATTACTATAATTTTTGTTGATTGTATCGAATTAATTATGACTAGATACGAGTCGATCGGAGTCGAAAAATCGAGGAAAAAGCATAATACTTGGTTAAATTGGAGCAAGTCGAGGTAAGTAACTTGTCTAACCTTGTGTGGGGGAAATTTCCCCTAGGATTGGTATTGATGTGATTATTGAAATGTGTTGAAAGTCGTGTGCACGAGGTGACGAGTGTGTACACGGGTTAAATTGCGAAAGATTATATTTTTAAATTGTGTAGATCACTGTTGCGCATTTATTAAATTATTTTATCTTTTTATATTCTTGATCATTGATGTGAGATATATACTTCAAATTTGTTTGATCTTTTCTTACTAATTGTTTTACCTGTTTAGTTTAAACTTAGTTTCTTTTATTATGTGTATTATTTGAAGGTTGATTTTATTTAAATTAAATATTATTAATATGAAGTATTTGACATTTTTAAACTTGATATTGAAGCAACGTAGTAAAGATTTTGAAATATTATTTTCCTATATTATTTACTCCTGAATATTTTTATACTCATTGTGAGGGAGCCGTGAGCTCTTTATTGTGGAAGAATATTATTGATGAATTATTTTGACATGATCCGTGTGCTCTTTATTGTGGAAGAATATTATTGATGAATTATTTTGACATGAGCTGTGAGCTCTTTATTGTGGAAAAATATTATTGATGAATTATTTTGACATGAGCTGTGAGCTCTTTATTGTGGAAAACTATTATTGATGATTTATTTTGGCATGAGCCGTGAGCTCTTTATTGTGGAAAAATATTATTGTTGAATTATTTTGGCAAGTTAAATTATTTGAGCACTTGAGGTACAAATTGTGATATATTGTGATATTGATACGCATGCGGTGGTATAAGGTCTGGGTGTTGAAACGCATGCGGTGAGATAAGGGTGGCTTGATACGCGTGGCTAGTAGGGGAACTACTAGAAGTCATGCGGTGTGATAAGGGTGGCTAAAACGCGGGATGCTATTTCGGAAAAAATATTTTCTTTAAATAAATTATGAAGGCTCCCACGGTGATATAAAGAAATGAGATATTGTGAATTTATTTATGATTTGGGACTACGAGGCGGTACCTCGGGAGTGCACTTGTTGATATTGATTTATGGCCGTAGTTGTCTTTGATTATTATTGTGATTTTCATAAAGTGAAGGAAATTCTGTTTTGATTTCCACGAGATATTATTTGCAATTATTTGGTGTCATTAAATATGACATACTATTTGATTCATTTTCAATGTCATTTTATTTTACTACATTGATAAACATTTTACCATGCCATTATTACATTCTAGTAGGGCCTCACCTGACCTCGTCACTACTCTACCGAGGTTAGGCTTGGCACTTACTGGGTACCGCTGTGGTTTACTCATACTACGCTCCTGCACATCTTTTTGTGCAGATCCAGGTACAGTTTACCAGCCTAGACGTCATTGAGTTACCTGCGCACGGAGACTTCGAGGTATATCTGCCAGCGTCCGCAAACTCCGGAGTCCCCTTCTATCATTTTATGTTGCTTCCTTATATTTTATCTAGACCTTGACATATAGAGACATTAAGAATAAATTCTTAGAAACTTGTGACTTATTTCTACCGGGTTTTGGGAGTTGAAATTGTTTGAATTGTTGTTTAATTATTTCAGATATTTATTATTATTCCGCATTGATAGGCTTACTTAGTCTTAGAGACTAGGTGCCATCACGACATCCTACAGAGGGAATTTGGGGTCGTGACAAGTTGGTATCAGAGCACTAGGTTCATAGGTGTTATGAGTCACAAGCAGGTTTAGTAGAGTCTTGCGGATCGGTACGGAGACATCTGTAC
Source organism: Nicotiana tabacum (assembly GCF_000715075.1). NCBI lineage: Eukaryota > Viridiplantae > Streptophyta > Magnoliopsida > Solanales > Solanaceae > Nicotiana > Nicotiana tabacum. The sequence continues at coordinate 15,903,481 of NC_134102.1, read as the reverse complement.
TTATCTTCGAGAGGCTATGGAACTGTTAGGAAATATTCACTTCTTTGACTCCTTATCGTGCGGCATTGATTTAGCTTGAAACATATATCTTATATTCCTTTGTATCCACTCGTGTATGACATTGCACACTCGGTATCAGTTGTGCATCAACTGTTCGTAATGCCGTATATGGACTATGAGGGAGCCAGAGATGCTCAAACATTGCCTCAACGTGTGGTTCCGACTGAAGATGCGGACTTATTGAGAGATCACCTAGTGAATCATATGGGGGTGCAACGGACGTTGGCGTCTGGTTGATTTATACAAGCTGTGAAGGTTATTATAGAGGATCATTGGACGTTGTGACCTATGACTTCGCACCGAGTGGGGGGAGTCCACTACCAATGGGTGTATTGCGGGGTCATGTATTATATCAGTTTTGGCCTGAAATGTATATATGTGGTACTGAAAGGTTCCCTAAAATTTACACATGTTTAAGACATGAGATTTTGTGGAGGATAAGGTTAGGACTTGCGGTATGTACGCCTCCTTAATAATCCTATACTTCAATATCAAAGGAGTTATAGAAACAACTCTAAATTTGTAGAAGGTCTACTCAGCGTGGACGTCACTGTTGTGGATTTTGGGGTGCTTTAGAGTAAGTACACTTGTTGACGAGAGTCTGGACTATGTGGTTCATGACAAGATTTGTCTATATAGAGCTCTACTTTTGTGATCGTTGTGTATAAATAAGGGTAAGGGTTACCCCAAAGAAGTGTCGAAGAGTATGTTAAGAAATGGGTCAGCTCAACAATGTTAAGTCAGCATAACAAAAGAAGAAATTTGCCTTGGGAGAGATAATTCACCACCGGTGTTCGTGGTAAGTCTATGAAGAGGGCAGGCCAGCCAATGCAACACCACCCACTTGGCTCAGTTCTCAGAAACGCTTTTGAAAGAGTTTGTTTCCCGGACTCTCCGTAATGCGTGGTGCATAGGGTTTAAACGGTTGTGTCATGTCACCATTGACGATGTCAGAATATGCCATCAAGTTTAATAAGTTAGCCCGTCATACTCCTACTTTGCTTCCTACAACCAGAGGGCGAGTCCACAGACTCATTAAAGGACTTAATTATAATCGTAAAATTTTGTACGACTCGGGAGCTATAAACTGATACTTCATTTATGCTAGTTGTAAAAATTGCCAAGATATAAGAATATGTTCGGGGTGAAAACAAAAAAGGAAACTAAGGAGACCAAGACGTCTCAAGGTTCTGGGGGATTCAGTGGATTCTACTCTGCAAGTATAAATCATTATGGAGGGGGCTCGGGCAGTCGGCCAGCCCAGTCCGCATATCGGATTACTCGGGGTGCTCCAGTAAGTTCTTTTAAGGCACCACCGACATGAGTTCCTACAATTGTTATTCCAGTTATCTGCACAGACTCAATATGAGCAGCCTAACCCGCAAAAGGGTTGTTATGAATACGGTGATACTAGGCACATCATGAGAAAATTGTCCCAAACTTGGGAGAGACATATTTCATCAAAGCACTCAGGCTACGTGTCCCATTGCAGTTACTACACCACCCACACGACCAGTTAAGGGTGGAGGACATACGGGTAAAAGGCGTCCTAGAGGTGGAGACCCAGCCGTTGATATATTTATTTTACGGTATGGCGGAGGTCGCTACATCAGATGGTGTCGTTACAGGTACGACCTCGATTTAATATAAAGGAATAATTTCCTTAAGTTGATTCGGTTCTCAATATCGAAACGAGTCTTCCTATTGTGCTCCACTTATGAGTGAGCTTCATAATTCTATAATTTACTTATGTGTTTACCCCTGTTGGGAGATTTTATGGAGATAACTACGCCTATCATTTCGTGTTGGTCACTAATAAGAGCTGCGAGGCTAAATATGGCTTTCTGTTACTCATTTCGGTAAATTTTGATGTAAATTCCGAATAATTAATTGCAAATTATGAATTATATGCCCTACCGGTGTGGGGTTCATTATGTGTTGTGATTTGGTGTAACCGAAATTATTTAAAAGGAGAAAATGGAAATTTTCAATTGGCACGATGTGCATATTACTTGTGATTCAGAAACTGAGGACGAGATCCTCACATTTTTATGTAAATTGATATGTTTAAACCGGGCAACGAGTTGCGGTGGAAGTTATATAAGGATGAGATCCTTGTGAGAGAGAAAAATCTTGTGTTTAAGTTCTCCCTTGTGAAATTAAATTTATACTATAGTACTAATAGGGAGTCATGCCTGTTAGGCTTATTTGAAAATTCTTATATGAAATTCTCTGTGCATAGTTGTCAAATTCGTGTGGTAATTATTAATTTTTAACCTACGAGGTAGGTGCCCGCCTAGGTGGCGTTAAATGTGACTCGTTAATTTGGGTAAATAAGTTTGAGGTCTTCATGCCTCGTGTCTCGTTATCAGTATTGTGAAAGTTTGAAATGAGATTTTCGTTAACATGAAGTTAATTGATGATTCGGTAATTGATTATGAACAACTATTAAGACCAGATTGACCCAGAAGGGTGCTCCATTCAGATGGACCGAGGAATGTGAGGAAAGCTTCCAAAAGCTCAAGACAGCTTTGACTACAGCCCCAGTATTGGTATTACCTATAGGTACAGGATCTTATACTGTGTATTGTGACGCGTCACGTATTGGTCTCGGCGCAGTGTTGATGCAAGACGGTAGGGTGATTGCTTACGCGTCCAGACAGTTAAAGGTGCATGAAAAGAATTATCCTGTACATGACCTGGAGTTAGCAGCTATTGTTCATGCCTTAAAAATTTGGCGGCATTATTTGTACGGTGTCCATTGTGAAATCTACACTGATCACCGGAGTCTACAGCATCTGTTTAAACAGAAGGATCTTAATTTGCGGCAGCGGAGATGGTTAGAGTTGCTTAAGGATTATGATATCACCATTCTCTATCATCCGGGGAAGGCCAATGTGGTGGCCGATGCCTTGAGTCGTAAGGCGGAGAGTTTGGGTAGCTTAACATATTTACCGGTAGCAGAGAGGCCTTTAGCCATGGATGTTCAGGCCTTGGCCAACCAGTTTGTTAGATTGGATGTTTCCGAGCCGAGTCGGATTTTGGCTTGCGTGGTTTTCCAGTCTTCACTTTATGATCGTATCAGGGAACGTCAGTATGATGACCCCCATCTGCTTGTCCTTAAGGACACAGTTCAGCACGGCGATACCAAGGAAGTCACTATTGGAGATGAAGATGTATTACGGATGCAGGGTAGGCTATGTGTGCCTAATGTAGATGGTTTTCGTGAATTGATTCTCCAGGAGGCTGATAATTCGCGGTACTCCATACATCCGGGTGCTGCAAAGATGTAGCAGGACTTGAGGCAACATTATTGGTGGAGGAAGATGAAGAAAGACATAGTGGAGTATGTAGCTCGGTGTCTAAATTGTCAACAAGTGAAATATGAGCATCAACGACTGAATGGATTGCTTCAGAAGTTAGAGATTCCAGAATGGAAATGGGAGAGGATCACTATGGATTTCGTTGTTGGGCTCCCACGGACTCAGAGTAAGTTCAATGCAGCTTGGGTGATTGTGGATAGATTGACCAAGTCAGCTCATTGCAATCCTATGATGACTGCCTACTCTTCCGAGCAGTTGGCTCGAATCTATATTCGCGAGATTGTCAGATTTCACGGCATACCGGTATCTATCATCTTTGACCGGGGTATGCAGTTTACATCACGGTTCTAGAGGGTAATACAACATGAGTTGGGTACTCGGGTATAGTTCAGTACAACATTTCACCCTCAGACGGACGAGCAGTTCGAACGCACTATTCAAATACTGGAGGATATGCTTCGTGCGTGTGTGATAGATTTTGGGGGTGCTTGGGATCAGTTCTTACCACTTGCGTATCTTGCTTACAACAACAGTTGTCAGTCAAGCATTCAGATGGCTCCGTATGAGGCCTTGTATGCTAGGTGGTGCCAGTCCCCAGTGGGTTGGTTCGAACCGGGCGAGGCTAGGCTATTGGGTACAGACTTGATTCAGAATTGACTTCGTACATCCCAATCTAGATAGAAGAGTTATGCAAATCGGAAGGTTCGTGATGTTGCATTCATGGTTGATGAGCGGGTATTGCTCCGGGTTTCACCTATGAAGGGTGTGATGAGGTTCGGGAAGAAGGGCAATTTGAGCCCTAGGTATATTGGGCCTTTAGAGATTCTTGAAAGAGTTGGAGAGGTGGCTTACAGACTTGCGCTACCACCTAGTCTCTCTGCAGTTCATCCGGTATTCCATGTTTCTATGCTTCGAAAATATCACGGGGATCCGTCTCATGTGTTAGACTTCAGTTCGGTTCAGTTGGACAAGGATCTATCTTATATTGAGGAACCAGTGGCTATTTTAGATAGGCAGGTTCGAAAGCTGAGGTCAAAGAACATTGCTTCCGTGAAGGTTCAGTGGAGGGGTCATCCGGTCGAGGAGGCGACTTGGGAGACCGAGCATGATATACGTAGCCGTTATCCACACTTATTCACAAGCTCAGGTACTTTTTCTAACTCCGTTCGAGGACGAACGTTTGTTTTAGAGGTGGAGAATGTGATGACCCAAAATGTCATCTTTAAATTTAATAATTAATTCTGTGTTCTAAGACCTCGAAAAGCACTATTTATCCTTCCTCGACTTGCGTGCGCAGTCCATAAAATTTTCCGAAAAGTTTTCAGGTGAAAAATGGATTAAAATGTGAATTAGAGCTTTAAAACTCAACTGAGTTGACTTTAGTCAACATTTTGAGCAAACGGATTCGGATCAGTATTTTGATAATTTTGGTAGGTCCGTATCGTGATTTGGGACTTAGGCATATGCCCGGAATCAAATTCCGAGGTCCCTAGCCCGAGATATGGAATTTTGATGAAAAATTAAAAGTTTAAGTTCAAATAGTGACCGGATGTCAAATTATGTGCAAACAGCCCCGGAATAGAATTTTGATGATTCCAACAGCTCCGTATGGTGATTTTGGACTTAGGAGCGTGATCGGAATTTTATTTGGAAGTCCGTAGTAGAATTAGGCTTGAAATGCCGAAAGTTGAATTTTTGGGAAGTTTGACCGAGAAGTTGACTTTTTGATATCGGGGTCGAAATCCGATTCTGAAATTTTCATAGCTCAATTATGTCATTTATGACTTGTGTGCAAAATTTGAAGTCATTCCGAATTGATTTGATGTGTTTCGACACAAGATATAGAATTTGAAAGTTCAAAGTTCATTGATTTTGATTTGAGGTGCGATTCGTCGTTTTGATGTTGTTTGATGTAGTTTGAAGCCTCGACTAAGTTCGTATGGTATTTTGGGACATGTTGGAATAATTGGTTAAGGTCCCGAGGGTCTCGGGTGGATTTCGGAAGGTAAACGGAATAGATTTCGGACAAAGTGCTGGAATTTGGGGTCGTGACAATCGTGTACACTGCCGAGAGACGTACGGCGCGATCCATAGATGCATCTATCCTGCCGAGGCATTCGGCCCGCTCCACAAGAAAGAAGGACATTTTCTTATGTACCTCCGGAAGGAGAGTATTTTTATTATAAGATAAATTCGGGAGGAAGAACAATTTCTTTTAACAATTAATTAATTTAAACAGGAAATCAAGCATATGAGATTTTCATCCTTTAATATCTTTATCTAATAATTCACAATATATTCATATATATCAATTAATAAATTAATATTAATTAAACAAAGAATACAATTTTCACAAGTAATTCATGCTTTGAGTCCTAAACTACCCGGACTTTAGCATTAATAGTAGCTACGTACGGACTCTCGTCACCTCGTGCGTACGTAGCCCCCGCAATTAGCAACAATTATTCAATTTAATCCCTATGGTGTAATTTTCCCCTCACAAGATTAGACAAGAGACTTACCTCGTCTCAAAGTCCACTTTTCGATTATCGTATCGCGTGAAATTCTCGATTTGATGCCGAAAAATTCAAAACTATCCAAAAGTTATATAAAATAATTAATATATGTTCACTAATTTGAAATTCATCTATTAAATAAATTGTCCTATCCAAAATGGTAAAATTCTTAAAATTCACCCCAGGCCCACGTGCCCGGATTCTAAAAATTTTTGGATGGAAATGTTACCCATAATCTCAAGAACTCAAATATATAATTTCTACCCAGTTCCATAACTATTTTCGTGGTTAAAATCTCATTTTTATAAAAATCTAGGTTTTTCACCTAAACCTTTGATTTCTAAGATTTACAAGTTATAATCTACTTATAATCTATGTATTTAACTCAAGGGGTGTAGAATTAACTTACCTCCAAATTGCTAGTTGAAATCTCCTCTTAAAAAGCTCTGAAATTGCCCAAACATGAAAGAAAAACGAACAAAAATGGACTAAGCTTCATCTGTTTTAAGCTTCTGCCCAGACAGATTTTTTGCGCCTGCGGAAAAGCCTCGCAGGTGCGAGATTTATCCTCTTGGACTGGCTCCGCACCTGCGCCCAAAGGACCGCACCTGCGCGTCTGCTTCTGCGCCCAATTCTTCGCATCTGCGATGACCGGGCAGATCCTCCCCTTCGCACCTGTGGTTGGTGGCTCGCACCTGCGGCTGACCATGCGCAGGTGCGATCATACCAGAAGTTGGAAGCTTCAGCTCTTCTTCAAAATTCCAAAATTGATCTGAGCCTCGTCCGGTTAACACTCGGGCCCCCCGGAGCCCCGCCCGAACATACCAACAGGTTTGAAATCATGAAACGGACTCGCTCAAACTCACGAAACGTGTAAAACAACATCAAATCTAAGAATCATACCCCAAACCAAATTGATTCAAACTTAAGAATTTCAAGTTCTTCAATTTACTTCCAATGCGCCGAAATATACTTATACTACTCGGAATGACACAAAAATTTGCGAGCAAGTCTTAAATCACTATACGGAACTATTCCCAAACTCGAAATTCCAAACGGACTTCAATTACTCAAAATTCTACTCCCAACTAAATTTAAAGAATTTTAGACCTTCAAATAGTTGATTTTTTACTATTAAGCGTCAAAACGCTCCCGGGTTATTCAAAACCCGTTTCGGACATACGCCCAAGTCCAAAATTATCATACGAACCTATTAGAATCGTCAAATCCCAATTCCGGGATTGTTTTCTCAAAATGTTGACTGAAGTCAAACTTGGCCTTTTAAGGCTAACTTAAAGAACCAAGTATTCCGATTTCAACCCAAACGCTTTCAAATCCCGAACCAACCATCCCTGCAAGTCAAAAATCATTAAAAGCACATACGGAAAATTTTATTTTGTGGAACGAGATTCTAAAAGTTAAAACGACCGGTTGGGTCATTACACTCTCCACCTCTTAAACAAACGTTCGTCCTCGAACGGGTTTAGAATAATACCCGGAGTGCTAAATAAGTGTGGATATTTGCTCCGCATGTCCTCCTCGGCCTCTCAAGTTGCTTCCTCGACTAGTTGGCCCCTCCACTGGACCTTTACTGCAGAAATCCTCTTGGACCTCAACTGGCGAACCTGTTTATCAACAATGAAAAATGGCTCTTCTTCATAACCCAAACTCTTATCTAGCTGAACTGTGCTGAAGTCCAACACATGTGATAAGTCAGCATGATACTTCCGGAGCATAGATACATGGAAAACCGGATGAACTCCCGATAGACTGGGAGGCAATGCAAGCTCATAAGCAACCTCCCCAACTCGCCTCGACACCTCAAATGGGCCTATAAACCTTGGGCTCAACTTGCCCTTCTTCCCTAATCTCATAATTCCCTTCATCGGCGAAACCTTCAAGAGAACTTTTTCACCCACGATAAATGATATATCATGCGCTTTCTGATTCGCATAGCTCTTCTGTCTAGACTGTGCTGTACAAAGTCGCTCCTAAATCAACTTTACCTTTTCCAAGGCATCCCTTACCAAATCAGTACCATATAACTTAGCCTCACCGGGCTCAAACCATCCGATAGGTGAACGGCATCGACGGCCATATAAAGCCTCAAATGGAGCCATCTCGATGCTGGATTGGTAACTGTTATTATAAGCAAACTCGGCCAAAGGCAAGAAATGATCCCGCTGACCTTCAAAGTCAATCACACATGCCTTGAGCATATCCTCCAAAATCTGAACTGTCCGCTCTGACTGCCCATCGGTCTGTGGATGAAAGGCTGTGCTGAGCTCTACACGAGTCCCTAATTCACTCTGTACTGCTCTCCAGAAATGTGAAGTAAACTGAGAGCCTCTATCTAATATGATGGAAATTGGCACACCGTGCAACCGAACTATCTCCTGAATATAAATCTAGGCCAACCTTTCTGAAGTATACGTAGTCACAATAGGAATAAAATGTGCCGACTTGGTCAACCTATCAACAATCACCCAAACTGCATCAAACTTCCTCAAGGTCCGCGGCAACCCAACTACAAAGTCCATAGTGATGCGTTCCCATTTCCATTCTGGTATAGTCATCTGCTGAAGTAGGCCATCTGGCCTCTGGTGCTCATATTTAACTTGCTGGCAATTTAGATACCTAGCTACATACTCAACTATGTCCTTTTTCATTCGTCGTCACCAATAATGCTGCCTCAATTCACGATACATCTTCGTAGCACCTGGATGAATAAAGTACCGAGAACTGTGTGCCTCCTCCAGGATCTTTTTCCTCAGTTCATCCATATTAGGAACACACAGACGATCCTGGAGTCGCAAAACACCATCCGCACCAATAGTAACTTCCTTGGCACCAATTCGTAGTACCGTTTCTCAAAGAACCATTAAGTGTGGGTCATCATACTGGCGAGCCTTGATCAGCTCAAATAGTGAAGACTCAGCTACGACACATGCAAGAACTCGGCTAGGCTCTGAAATATCTAGCCACACAAGTCTATTGGCCAAGGACTGGATATCCAAAGCTAATGGCCTCTCTTCTACTGAAATGAAAGCCAAACTTCCCATACTCTCCGCCTTTCTACTCAAGGCATCTGCAACTACATTTGCTTTACCTGGATGATATATGATAGTAATATCATAATCTTTTAGTAATTCCAGCCATCTGCGCTACCTTAAATTTAAGTCCATCTGCTTGAACAAATGCTGCAAACTGTGATGATCAGTATAAACTTCACAGGACACCCCATAAAGATAATGCCTCCAAATATTAAGGCGTGAACTATTGCAGCTAACTCCAAATCATGTACTGGATAATTTTTCTCGTGGGGCTTCAACTAACGTAAAGCATATGCAATAACTCGCCCTTCCTGCATTAATACACAACCCAAACCAACGCGTGAAGTGTCGCAATACACTGAATACATCCCCAAACCGGAAGGTAACACTAATACTAGTGCTGTAGTCAATGCTGTCTTGAGCTTCTGAAAGCTTGACTCACAATCATCGGACCATTACAACTGAAAACCCTTCTGGGTTAATTTAGTCAAAGGTGCTGCAATAGATGAAAAACATTCCACGAATCGACGATCATAACCTGCTAAACCCAGAAAACTCTTGATCTCAGTCGCCGAAGTGGGTCGATGCCAATTCTGAACTGCCTCAATCTTTTTGGGATCATCTTTAATACCTTCGCCCGATACAATATGTCCCAAAAATGCTACAGACTCTAGCCAAAACTCACATTTGGAAAACCTAGCATATAGCTTTTGTTCCCGCAATGTCTGAAGCATTACTCTCATATGTTGCTCATGTTCCTCCTTACTGCGCGAGTAGATCAAAATGTCATCAATGAATACAATGACAAACGAATCAATATATGGCATGAATACCCTATCCATCAAATCCATAAACGCTCTCGAGGCATTAGTTAAACCGAAAGACATTACCAGAAACTCATAATGACCATATCTAGTACGGAAAGCAGTTTTCGGAACATCCGAATCTCGAATCTTCAACTGATGATACCCCGACCTCAAGTCGATCTTAGAGAATACCCTAGCACCCTGCTACTGGTCAAATAGGTCATCAATATGCGGCAACGGGTACTTGTTCTTAATAGTAACTTTGTTCAACTGGCGATAATCAATACACATTCGCATTGTGCCATCTTTCCGTTTTTCTTCACAAATAATACCGGTGCACCCCAAGGTGATACACTCGGTCTGACGAACCCTTTGGCTAGTAACTCTTCAAGCTGTTCTTTCAACTCTTTCAATTCTTTCGGAGCCATGCGATACGGTGGGATAGAATAGGCTGAGTATCTGGAGCCAAGTCAATATAGAAATCAATATCCCGATCAGGTGGCATACCTGGAAGATCTGAAGGAAATACATCGGAGAACTCCCGAACTACTGGCACTGAATCAATAGCCGGAGTCTCTGCAGTAGTATCCCGAACATAGGCTAGATAAGCCAAACAACCCTTCTCAACCATGTGTTGAGCCTTTATAAAAGAAATAACCCGATTAAATGAACTAACCGACGAACCCTTCCACTCCAGCGTAGGCAAAGATGGAATAGCCAAGGTGACAGTTTTGGCATGACAATATAGAATAGCATGATATGTAGATAACCAGTCCATACCCAAAATAATTTCAAAATCGATCATCTCGAGCAATAAGAGATCTGCTCTAGTTTCATAACCACAGAATGTAAAAGTACAAGACCGATAGATCCGGTTCACAATAACAGAATCGCCTACAGGAGTGGACACATAAACAGGAGTACTCAAGGACTCACGAGAAATACCCAGGAATGGAGCAAATAGAGATGACACATATGAATACGTGGATCCTGGATCAAATTATACTGAGGCATCTTTGCCGCAAACAGAAATAATACCGGTAATCACAGCATATGAGGCCTCTGCATCTGGTCTAGCCGGAAAAGCATAGAACCTAGCTGGAGCGCCAACTGGATGGCCTCCGCCTAGCTGACCTCTACTTCTAGAATGACCCCTACCCACCTGTCCTCCACCTCTTGGTGGTCGGACTACTGGTGGAGCAACTGGTCCGGTAAGCATAGGCTGCTGACCCTGCTGTACTGGTCTACCCCGAAGTCTGAGGCAAAACTTTCGCATGTGACTGGGATCACCGCACTCGTAACAACTCTTCGGTGCGATGGGTTGCTGACTAAGTGTCTGGTCCTGGGGAACTGAATACCCACTGGGAGGACCCTGAATAGCTGGTGGGCTGTAAGAACTCTCTGGTATAGCACTGAGATAAGGTCACACTAGAGCACCTCGAGGAGGTGGTTATGCTGGAAATAGGGGTCTGCTGGACTGCCCCCTCACGAACTGACCTCTTCCCCCAGACGGAGCACCTCTGAACTCTCCAGAGTACCTAAACTGTTTATCTCTCATAATCTGCTCTCGACTCCGCTGACGCACACCCTCAATCCTCTGGGCTATCTCCACAACTCGCTCATAAGAAGTACCCATCTCAACCTCTCGAGCCATAGTGGCCTGAATACCAGTATGTAAACCAGCTACAAACCTCCGCACTCTCTCTGCCTCAGTAGGGAGTATCATAAGTGCATGGCGAGATAATTCAGAAAACCTCGCCTTATAATCAGTCACTGACATCTGACCCTGCTGGAGCTGCTCAAACTGGAACTGTAACTCTTCCCTCTGGGAGGGTGGAATATACCTGTCCAGGAAAATACGGGTGAACCTGTCCCAAGTCATGGGAGGAGAATCTGCTAGTCTGCCAAGAGCATAAGACTGCCACCATCTACGGGCTCTGCCCTCTAGCTAAAAAGTAGCAAAGTCTACCCCGTGAGACTCTAATATCCTCATGTTGTGCAGTCTGTCCCTGCAATGATCAATGAAGTCCTGTGGATCCTCATGTCGCTCACCACCAAAGACAGGATGATGTAGTCTAGTCCATCGGTCCAATAGCTTCTGAGGATCGGCGGCTACAGCTGGCTTGGGCTCAGGTGTAGATGCTGCCATTGGTTGGGCTCCTCCTATGGGTAGTGCACCCTAGGTCTGATATACAGCAGCTGCCTGTCCATGAGCCTGCGCGGTAGGGGTCTGTGCTCCCCCACCCGCCTGAGATGTGGCTGGGTCTGCCGAAAATAAACCAGCCTGAGTCATATTGTCCATGAACCGCAGCATACGACCCATGACATCCTGAAATTTCGGTGCAGATGTGAAATCCACCGGAGCTGGCTCTGCCACAGGCACCTCACCCTGCTCTTCAATAATGGAATTCTCTGCTGGACCCACTGGCGGCATAACTGGAATAGTCCTGGGACATCCTCGCCCTCTACCACGAGCTGGAGCCCTCCCTCGGCCTCGACCTTGGCCTCTAGCAACTGGGGAAGTAGCTCTTCCCTGGTCTGGAACTTCATTTGAGCGCGTTCTCACCATCTGTGAGAGAATAAGAGAAGGATATTTAGTACTACATTAATTGCACGATAGAATATGAAGAAAGTTAATTTCCAAACACCCTATAGATAAGTACAGACGTCTCCGTACCGATCTGCAAGACTCTATTAGGCCTGATCATAACTTGTGAGACCTACTTGAACCTAGTGCTCTGATACCATATTGACACGACCCATTTTCACCTATAGGTCGTGATGGCGCCCAACACTATAGCTAGGCAAGCCAACTGATAAATCAAACGTATATTGATTAAACTTTTAATCCAAGAAAATAATAAAATACCAAATTCTACCAATGTGTGTGTGCCAAGACCTGGTGTCACAAGTACATGAGTATCTAGTAGATTATACAAAACTCCAAATACTGTCTGAAATGAAATAAACAAAATATAAATATAAGAAGAGACACAGGTAGCTGCAAAACGGCTTAGAAATGCAGTTCACCACTATGCCTTGGGATGACGTGGATATGTGATGATATGTCCTCCACTAGTACGTGTCTCAGATCCTGCACAAAAAGTTCAGCAAGTGTAGTATGAGTACGTAAACAAGGTGTACCCAGTAAGTATCAAGCCTAATCTCGAAGTGGTAGAGACGAGATGGTCAACTTTGACGCTCACTATGGGTCAATAATAATAATTGAAATACAACTAGGATATTTAAATCAGCATGATTTACAGAATTTAAAATAATTTATTTAATCAGCGAAAATAATTAAATTCTTTCAAATACAATAACTCTCAATATGTAAATTAAATTCTGTCAATTCAAATAATTTCCAATTTATCAATAAAATATCATTTACAGGAATAACAATTAATTCTTTAACAAGCAAGAATAATAATTCATTAAATTCCAAGAATATTTTTCCAATTTATCAATTAGCTTCGCAAGCTGAAATAAATTATTAAAGTATTGTGTAATTATTATTATTAAACAAGATTTCTGCCGAGGATGTACGGCCCGATCTAGAGTGTCGTGTACACTGCCGAGGTACCTGCAGCGCGATCCATAGATGCATCTATCCTGCCGAGGCATTCGGCCCGCTCCACAAGAAAAGAGGACATTTTCTTATGTACCACCGGAAGGAAAGTATTTTTATAATAAGATAAATTCGGGAGAAAGAATAATTTTTTTAACAATTAATTAATTTAAACAGGAAATCAAGCATATGAGATTTTCATCCTTTAATATCTTTATCTAATAATTCACAATATATTCATATATATCAATTAATATTAATTAAACAAAGAATATAATTTACACAAGTAATTCATGCTTTGAGTCCTAAACTACCCGGACTTTAGCATTAATAGTAGCTACGCACAGACTCTCATCACCTCATGCATACGTAGCCCCCGCAATTAGCAACAATTATTCAATTTAATCCATATGGGGTAATTTCCCTCTCACAAAATTAGACAAGAGACTTACCTCGTCTCAATGTTCACTTTCCGATTATCGCGTCGCGTAAAATTCTCGATTCAATGCCGCAAAATCCGAAACTATCCAAAAGTTATATAAAATAATTAATATAAGTTCAATAATTCGAAATTCATCTATTAAATAAATTACCCTATCCAAAATGGTAAAATTTCTAAAATTCAACCCAGGCCCACATGCCCGAATTCTGAAAATGTTTAGATGGAAGCGTTACCCATAATTTCAAGAACTCAAATATATAATTTCTACCCAATTCCATAACTATTTTCGTGGTTAAAATCTCATTTTTATAAAAATCTAGGTTTTTCACCTAAACCTTTGATTTCTAAGATTTACAAGTTATAATCTACTTATAATCTATGTATTTAACTCAAGGGGTGTAGAATTAACTTACCTCCAAATTGCTAGTTGAAATCTCCTCTTAAAAAGCTCTGAAATCGCCCAAACATGGAAGAAAAACGAACAAAAATGGGCTGAGCTTCGTCTGTTTTAAGCTTCTGCCCAGACAGATTTTTCGCACTTGCGGTAGGTGTTCGTACCTGCGGCTTTTGCGCCTGCGAAAAAGCCTCGCAGGTGCGAGATTTTTCCTCTTGGACTAGCTCCGCACTTGCGCCCAAAGGTCCGCACCTGCGCGTCCGCTTCTGCGCCCAATGCTTCGCTTCTGCGATGGCCGGGCAGATCCTCCCCTTCGCACCTGCGGCTGACCATGCGCAGGTGCGATCATTCCAGAAGTTGGAAGCTTCAGCTCTTCTTCAAAATTCCAAAATTGATTCGAGCCCTGTCCGGTTAAAACTCGAGGCCCCGGAGCCCCGTCCGAAGATACCAACAGGTTTGAAATCATGAAACGGACTCGCTTGAACTCACGGAACGTGTAAAATAACATCAAATCTAAGAATCATGCGTCAGACCAAATTGATTCAAACTTAAGAATTTCAAGTTCTTCAATTTACTTACAATGCGCCGAAATATACTTATACTACTTAGAATGACACGAAAATTTGCGAGCAAGTCTTAAATCACTATACGGAACTATTCCCAAACTCGAAATTCCAAACGGACTTCAATTACTCAAAATCCTACTCCAAACCAAATTTAAAGAATTTTAAACCTTCAAATAGTTGATATTTTACTATTAAGCGTCAAAACGCTCCCAGGTTATCCAAAACCCGTTTCGGACATACGCCCAAGTCCAAATTTATCATACAAATCTATTGGAACCGTCAAATCCCGATTCCGGGGTCGTTTTCTCAAAATGTTGACCGAAGTCAAACTTGGCCTTTTAAGGCTAACTTAAGGAACCAATTTCAACCCAAACGCTTCCAAATCTCGAACAAACCATCCCCGCGAGTCAAAAATTATTTAATGCACATATGTGAAATTTTATTTTAGGGAACGAGGTTCTAAAAGTTAAAATGACCGGTTGGGTCATTACATATATCTTGGACAATTGATCTTGTCATACATTCAGCATATCTCTTCTTGCTTTGAAATACTCTAAGGTTCCTTTCTTGTCAAATAGCATAGCCACACGAATCTAGGGTCAATCTATAGATATCAGCACTACCACTTTTACCTCTAGCATATCTCTCAGCTCATTCCTGTTCCATATTCCATCCCATTGGCTTCCTACTTATCCCCTGTTAGTAATCTGCTCCACACACTTTCTGAATATCTGCATAGAAAGAATAGGTGTTCTCTGGATTCATTCTCAACTTCACATAGCGGACAGACTATATTACTCACAATACCCCGTTTTGCAAGCATGTCCTTTATATATAGCTTCCCATGAGCGATCAATCGCAATATAAAGATCCACTTGGGGCTTCCAACATTATTACATCCGCATTTGGTTATATAACTTTTTTATAGAGAATAAAGTCATTCCTACTACATCCGCACGCATGTAACAAGCATTTGCAAAGTAGTCTTTAGCCTTCAAGATTTTCCTCACCATCCAGAATGCTTGAATCGGATATATGTCCCATATTGGCATGTTCTTCCCATAATAGGTATGGATCCATTGGATCCACGACTTATCTTTTTTCTTGCACAAATTCCAAAAGTGCTTACTGATAGCAACTTTATTCCAAGTATGCACGTCAATAATGTTTAGTCCCCCTGCAGAGAGTGGTCTGCATACTTTGTCCCATGCCAGCAAGTTTTTCCTATTATTCTCAACACCCATAGTCTAAAGGAATTTCCTGCATATTGCCTCAATCAAGTGTATGATCTTCTTTGGGAGTACAAAATGTCACGACCCAGAATTCCCACCCTCGGGACCGTGATGGCGCCTACCATTTCACTTGCCAGGCAAGCTAATGTTAGATTAGTATTAAATCATTTTTAAACAAATCAAATTTAACTGATGACAATTACTGAAATAACTGAGATAAAATCGAACTAAAGTGCGGAAAGCCATAACAACTGAAATATCTAAATACAACCCCGAATCTGGTGTCACAAGTGCACGAGCTACTAGAATAATACAGATAAAGGTCTTGATGAAGGTAAAGCTTTCTAAAATAAAATACATAGCTAAGATAAAGTATAACGGGACTTCAGGGCTGCGAACGCCGAGCAGTTATACCTCAAGTCTCCGTCCAATAGTCAACCCGAGCAATCTACTGACCGCCGCTATGACCGATTCCAAAATCTGCATAAGAATTGTAGAGTGTAGTATGAGTACAACTGACCCCATGTACTCTGTAAGTTCCAAGCCTAACCTCGACGAAGTAGTGACGAGGCTAAGTCGGGCCACTTACAATAACCTGTACGCAGTATAAAATAATGAAAGGAAAGAAAAATTCGAAAACGAAATAAGGCAGTTAACTCATGAAAATAACTCAATCCTCAGAGAAAACCAGTAAATACCAGAAATACCAATCCTTAGAGTCTTGTACGAAAGTACCGAAGACAACACAATACAATAAGGAATATAAAACATATAAACAGTTGCGGCGCGCAACGCGATCCCACCGTACAACACGATCATCCCTTATTCCACTATGTAAATATCAATAATAATAAGTAAATATATGTTGCGGCACGCAACCCGATCCCACCATATAATCGGAGACAATATCATAATCATCTCTTATTTCACCATATCAATCCACCTTTATTTCACATATTGCGGTGCGCAACCCGATCCTACTGTACCAATATAAATCCATCCTTATTTCACCTGTTGCGGCGTACAACCCGATCCATAAATAAATCGATAAGTGCAATCAATTTAACAACTCGAATCACAAGAATCTCTACAATTAACGAATATGAAAGCTGCAAATCCAGAAGGAATCTCGTACCAAATCATGAAAGGCTACAATTAATATTGAGCAACAAGGCAAGTCAAATATATGGCAGTTAAGAGGTACAAGTAAGATAATTAAGTCAAGTATCAATTAAGCATGGGAACATGGAAGGAATTAACATTTACAATGCGAGAATAATAAATGACAAGTAGCAAGTTAAGTTATATGAAGCAATTAAGGCATGTAACAATCAAGACATGGAATGCTATAATTAATGAAATATGGGTAGACATGGAAACAAGTAATTGACGGTGTATATACACTCGTCACCTCGCATATGCGCCGCTACTCATGAAATTCACATAGCTCAAGGGTTCCTAATTCCCTCAAATCAAAGTTAGACCCGACAATTACCTCACTCCGCAATCAACTCAAAGTTCAACAACGGTCTTGCCTTTCGAACAAGCCTCTAAACCAACCAAATCTTGTAAATTATCAACCAAACAATTCAAAATAAGCCTTAGAAACTATCCACGTATGAAAGAGGTTCAATTCAGATCATTATTGAAAAAGTCAACAAAAGTCAACCTCGGTCTCGCTTAGTCAAAACCCGAGATTCGGACCAAAACCCAATCACCCCCGAGCCCGATTATATAATTAGTTTCGACAACTGACCTCAATTCTAGGTCTAAATCTCAAATTTACAAAAATTCCTAATTCTACCCAAATCCCTAATTTCTACCATGAAAATCCTAGATTCGATATTGAAATCTTATGAAATATAATGGATAATTAAAAAAAAGTAGATTAAAGTCACTTATCAATAAATTTAGGAAGAAAATCTCTTCGGAAAATCACCTCTAGAGTGTTTAGGGTTGAGTGTTTGAAAGAAATGAGCTAATTCCCATTTTTTCCCTATTTTACCCAGTTGTCGTTATCGCAATTGCGATACATAGTTCGCAATTGCGATGATCGCAAAAGCGATCAACCCCTCGCAAATGCGAAGAAGTCCATGAGCATGTTGTTATCGCAAATGCGAACCAAAGCAGTGCGCAAATGCGAACTATACCTCACAAATGCGAAGAAGCATCAAGTAGACAGTGGTCGCAATTGCGACCAAAACCTTTGCAATTGCGACCATAACCTTCACAATTGCGAATATGCTGAGTCCGCAAATGCGAAGTATTTCTCACAAATGCAAACTCTCTCCAACCCAGCCCAGGCTCGCAAATGCGACACATTGTTCACAAAAGCGAGGCTCACATTTGCGAGCCAGACCTCGCAATTGCGAGAATTGCAGACAACACCAGAAACAGAAATGATCGATTATTCTTCTAAGTTCAAAACCACTCTGTAGCCTATACGAAACTCACCCTAGCCCTCGGGATCCAAACCAAATATGCACACCAATGTAATAACATCATACAAACTCGCTTGCGTGATTAAAGTACCAAAATAACACCTAGAACTACGAATCGGACACTAAAACGAATGAAATTTTTAATGAAACTTAAGAACATGCAATTTCTCAACCGGACGTCCGAATTACGTCAAATCAACTCCGTTTTACATTAAATTTTTGCAGACAAGTCATAAATATTATAATAAACTTATACCAAATTTCGGAACTAAAATCCGGACCCAGTAGCAACAAAGTCAAACTACGATCAAACTTGAAATTTCTTTAAACCTTTAAACTTCTAGTGTTCAACAAATGGTGATAATTTAATCTAGGGACTTCCGAATTCAATTACGGGCATACGTCCAAGTCTCAAATCATGATACGGATCTACAAGGACCGTTAAAATACTGATACGGGTCTGTTTACTCAAAACGTTGACCGAAGTCAACTCAAATGAGTTTTAAGGCAAGATTCATATTTTTGTCAGTTTTTCACATAAAAACCTTATGGAAAAAGACACGGACTGCGCATGTAAATCGAGGAAGGCTAAACAGAGCTAATCAATATTTTGGAACACCAAAATGAAAGTTAAAACTATATATGACCTATCGGGTCATCACACAAAAACTTGAGCCCAAAAGATTTGGATGGAAAACAATATGCTTTTTATTAACTGTACCCTCCCAGCGTAGGATAGGTACTTTGTAGTCCATGATTCAATTCTTCCTAGAATTCTTTCCAGTAGAGGGTAGCATTGTACATCAGTTAGTCTCCTTGTACTTAGTGGGACTCCAAGATACCTAACTGGTAACTGCTCTTTAGTAAAGTTCAGCTTCTTCAGGATTTCATTTTGCACAGCCTCAGGCACACCACCAAAGTAAATAGAGATCTTCTTCTTATCCACTACCAATCCCAAAGCCTTTGAAAAGTTTAAGAAGCAGTCAAATAGGAGTTGCACAGATATGGTATCACCTTTACATAAGAGTAGCATGTCATCCGCAAAACCAAGTTGGACAATCTTCATTTTCTCACATCTTGGATGATAATTGAAATCGGGGTTGTTTTGGAGAGTTTTGAGGCTTCTTGTGAAGTATTACATAGTTAACACAAAAAGAAAAGGGGATAGGGGGTCTCCTTGTCTTAAACCTTTTTTGGCATCAAAGGGCTTACAAGGCTGTCCATTTATCAAAACTGAGTATGAGACTGCTTTCACACATTGCATGATCCACCTTATAACCTTTCTGGGAAGTCCAGAACATCTATCACTTGCCCCAAGAATACCCACTCTACTGAGTCATAAGCCTTTTGCATATCCAATTTCATCATACACCTTGGGGAGATCCCTTTCCTCTCATAACCCTTCACCAATCCATCGCTTAGGATTATATTATCAGAAATGATTCTACCTGGGATAAAGGTATATTAAGAGTTGTTAACCAGGTCATCCATCACATTTGGGAGCCTTTGAATAAGTATTTTTGAGATGATTTTGTATAAGATTGTGCAGCAAGATATAGGTTGATAGTCCTTTATGGATGATGGAGTCTTCACTTTTGGGATCAGAGTTACTGCAGTACAATTTATCGGTTTAAACATGTCTATTGTCTCAAAGAATTGCAAGACCTCTTAGGTGATTTCATCTCCAATGATAGGCCATGCCTTCTTTAAAAACATGCATTCAACCCATCACACCCTGATGCTTTCAGATTATCTATCCCCCATAAAGCTTTTTTTACCTTTTCTCTTGTTACTTGAGCAATCAATTTAAGTTGTTGGTTCCTTCTCAGAGGTGGCCCATGTTTCATTACTTGCATTTGTATTGCTGGTACTGCAGTGGTAGCAATTCCCAATAGGGATTTATAATAGTCAAGTACCTCAGCTTCTATGTCTTTCTCTGTTTGCAGCAAATTCCTTTGCAAACTGGTCAATTCCCTTATGTAGTTCTGTGAATTCCTAGTCTTGATATTGGCAAAGAAATATGCTGAATTTGATCTCCAAGTTTCAACTATTGAACCCTAGACTTTTGTTTGAATATACTATCTTCAACATGGTCCCACTTCTCTAGTTGGCTCTTCAGCTCTTTTTCTTCCTCAATTAGCTCATGCTACATCAAGTTGGTACCCATCTTCTCCTGGACTACCTTCAGTTGGTCCCTAAAGTATTTTAGCTTCTTATCTACTCCAATATAGTGTTGTGTATTTAAAGCTTTCAGCTCCTGTTTGACCTTCTTAAGCTTTGTCCAGACTCTGCACATATTGCTCAAAATTGCTTCTTTGCACCAGCAGTTTTTTATCAGGGGTATAAACCTTTCATCATCCGCTAGGCAGTTGAAAAATCTAAAAGGTTTCCCTCCATTACCTCTTCTTCTTCCAAATTGAATACTTAAAGGGGAATGATCAGAGAAGTAAGGTTCCATTACTCGCACTTGTAGTGTTGGCATTGTGGTCATCCAATCTCCATTTACAATTGCTCTGTCAATTTTACTATAGATATGGTAATTTGTATAGGTATATTCTACCAATATATTGTAATTCAGTCATACCAGTGTCAAATAGAAAGTCCTTGAAGTCCCTGATTTCTATTTCCTATACAGGGGATCCAAATTGTCTATCATCGGGGTGAAACATTGTGTTGAAATCTCCCATAATGATCCATTGTCCCTGTTGTGAGAGTATTAGCTCTGATCCCCTATTTATTGCTCCTTCTACTTTATTTTGTGGTTATGTGACATGTCAGGGCGCTTGATGTCGGGTTCGGGTAAGTTTCGAAGTGAAATGGGATACATAGTCCCTAAAAGAATGGAAGTTTAAGTCGTAGGAATCGATCGTAGTTTGACTTGTATGAAGACGACTCCAGAATGGAGTTTCAATGGTTCAAATAGCTCTTTATAGTGATTTTGGTCTTAGGAGGGTGTTCAGATGTTGATTTGGAGGTCCGTAGGTTATTTCGGCGTTAATTGGCGAAAGTTGGAAATTGGTAGAATTTTGAAAAGTTTGACCGGGAGTGGACTTTTTGGATATCGAGGTCGAACTCATGTGCAAAATTTGAGGTTAGTCGGACTTGATTTGATTCGGTATCGAAAGTGGACATTAGATGCTCAAAAGTTCATTAGGCTTGAATCGATGCATAATTCGTGGTTTTAACATTGTTTGATGTGATTTGAAGGCTCGACTAAGTTCGTATGATGTTTTAGGACTTGTTGATATAATTGCTTGAGGTCCCAGGGGACTCGGGTGTGATTCGGACCATGTTCGGCGCATTTCAGAACTTTGAAGAATTTCTTATGTTGCTGGTTTTTCCCAGTTCTGGTGTCCATCTATGCGTTCGCGTAGAGTAGCCTGAGTTTTTCTAGAATTTTACCCTTCGCATTCGCGGAGGAGGCAACGCATTCGTGAAAGGACAAGTCCTTGTGAACTGCGATCGCGAACTGGGATCCGCGTTCGCGAAGAGGAAAGGCAGGCTGGGTGGACTCCTGTTTTTGGTCTACGCGTTCACGTAATGGGCTTCGCGAAGCTGGTGGATCATTTGCATCGTGTTCGCGAGTGGACCCTCGCATTCGCGTAAGAGAAAAATTAACCAGTAGCATTTTTGTGCTTCGCGAATGCGAGGCAATTTCCGCGTCCGCGAAGAAGGAATACCTAGGCAGCACATTAAAATTCTAAAATCGAGGGTTTATGTCATTTATCACTATTTGGATTTGAGAGCTCGGATTTAGGCAATATTTTGGGAGATTTTCAGAGGGATTGTTGAGGTAAGAGTTCCTAACTCTTTTTGGATTAAATTTCACTAATCTATCTTCGATTTCTTCATTTAATTAAGGATTTGGGTTGAATAATTTGGGGGAAAAGGTGTAAAGTTCTTAGACCAAATTCTTCAGTTTTGAAAGGTGAAATGGGATCGGATTTGAATAATTCTTATATGGTTGGACTCGATATCGAATGGGTGTTTGAATTTTATAATTTTTGTCGGGTTCCAAGACGTGGGCCCGAGTTAAATTTTCGGAGCGATTTTTCAATTCTTTGCTAAAGTTATAATTTCATTATTTAGATTAGCTTCCTATAGTTATATTTATAGTATGTAATTTCTTTTGGCTAGATTTGAGTCGTTCGGAGTCGGAAAGTCAAGGGAAAGGCCTTCTTATTGATTGATTAAGCGTGGTTTGAGGTAAGTGACTTGTCTAACCTTGTGTGGGAAAAATTCCCCTTAGGATTTGGTACTGTTATGGTAATTTGCAATATGTGAAGGTCGTATATGCGAGGTAACGAGTGCGTACTCGAGCTAAATGTAGAAAATTTGATTTTTGCGAAGTAATTTCCTTTTATTTCCTTAATTGAGTTACTCTAGCATGTGTAGTCATCATGTTTAGCCTAATTTCACATGTCTATGTGTCTTATCTCTTATTTGAAATTTGTACAACATACTTAGTTGAATTACCTGCTTCCTTGATTCCGTATTCATTATTTAATTGTGGGATTCTTTTCTTGAAATATCATTGTTTCAATTATTATGTTTTGGTTTTCGTGATTATTGTTGAGGTGATTATTTGGTTGCGGCATGAGGTTTCTGTCATGCGTGTTGTTATTGTGGCACGAGGTTTCTGTCCTGCGGATTGTTATTTTGGCACGAGATTTCTGTCGTGCGGTTGTTATTGTTTGCATGAGGTTTCTGATGTGCCGTCGTGACTATTGATACACATTGGTGGTATGAGAAAAGATTGTGAGATATTTACTTTTGGGACTACGAGGCGGTACCTCGGGAGTGCCCCTGTTGATTTCCTCTATTTGCTATATTGTTTGTTGTTGTTGTTCCTTAACTTGTAAGATTCTTGCTTCCTTACGTATGTATTTGTCTTCTTTGATTTCGTGTTGTTTCCTTCCGTAAATTTCTATTGTTACACTTTCCTGTAGTTTTATCATATCATTATATCTTCTGCCTTGTGAAATTATTATTTTCCAGTAGGGCCTGACCTGACCTCGTCACTATTCTACTGAGGTTAGGCTTGGCACTTACTGGGTACCGTTGTGGTGTACTCATACTACGCTTCTGCACATATTTTTGTGCAGATCCAGGTACATCCTACCAGTCCAGACATTAGAGTGTTGTGTTGCTACTTAGAGACTTCAAGGTATACCTGCCCGCGTCCGCAGGCCTCGGAGTCTCCTTCTATCCCGTCTTTTCCTTGTTTCTTTATGTTTTGATATAGAGTGATGTTTAGGATATTTGCAGCATTGTATCTAGAGCTTGTGACTTATATCTACCGAGTTTTGGGAGTTGTATACACTTTGAGTTTCAGTTTTTACTTTATACAGTTGCTTACGTTTGAGCTTTTAGATTATTATTTCAATCATTCTGCATGCTTGTTAGGCTTACCAAGTCTTATAGATTAGGTGTCGTCACAACATCCTACGAAGGAAAATTAGCGTCGTGACATGAATAGAGTCCAGAGCTTTAAGCTTCATTCATAACCTTTCCCTGTTCTTTTATTATGTAATCCATATACAGCCGTAAATGTGAATGCTATGTTGAGATCAAATGTTTTCACTGTCTCATGTATTACTTAGGGATCCATATCAAGCATTATGAACCCAGCATACTTTGGATCCCAGAGTACCCATATCCTCCCTTTTGTGCTTGTACTGCATTTAAGATCCAGTCCCATGTAGGAGCTATTTTTTTGTATTATCTTCTATTCTTTATTTTGTTATACTCTATTTTCTCCTATAGCGACTAAACTAACTTTATTCTCCCTCATAAACACTTTCATCTCCTCGTGCTTATAGGTTTTATTCATCCCTCTCACATTCCATGTCACCAAATTTATCATTGATTATGATAAAAATTGGTATCTTCTACTGCACTTCTAAAATTGCATTGTCCCCTAGCATCCCCTCTCTGTTGGATCTTATATACACATTGGCCGTTCGACCCCAATAATGGGTTAAAACCATTATAGGTCCCAACATTCTGCTCCTCCGTGGTTAAACTCTTAGCTTTGGATGTTGACTTTATTGTCACTACTGTCCATTCCTCTTGTTGTGTGCTCACATTTGGAGCCTTTTTCCTCATAATTCTTGTTTCAGGTTGTTGATCTAGACTGGTAGTGCCCTTGGGATCAACCTTATTTTGTTGTTCACCCTGATATCCTATAGCATCATTCTTCCTCCACACATGCTTTGTTTATTGAGTTTTGCCTCTAGGTTGTTGCACAGGGGGTCGCTAAGCTACCACTTCTCTACAGGAGTGGCCTACTTGCAAGCATTTTCCATGGAACTCTGGTTCCCATTCATAGGCAATTTCTTGTTCCAAGTGATTCCCCTTTGGATCAAGCACAGTTACACATTTAGGCAGTGCCTTTGTGATATCCATATCAATAAGTACCCTAGCATATGATATGTGAGCAACATTTGTAGTGCAATCATCAGCATACAATAGGGTACCTATTCCACTACTAATTTTACTCAGAGATCTTTTGTTCCAGCAGTGTAATGGCAAATTAGGAAACCTAACCCATAGTGGGATCATCTTTAGGACTTCATTCTGAAAACTAAAGTTTGTAGCCCAAGGCTTCATTATCACATGTCTATTATTAATCATATTAGGTCTAGAGAATAGTACCTTATCTCTCTCCTCCATGCTATTGAAACGAATCACAAATAGTTCTCATTATGGTTGTAGATTTGAGGCTTGGTTGTAAATTTTCAGTGCGCCACCAGGAACCTTTCAACTAACCTATCGTTGGAGAGTACCCATGTCACGACCCAAAATCTCATCACATGCGTCGTGATGGCACCTAGCCTCTAAGACTAGGTAAGCCGATTTCTATCATATTTTGAAGCCATTTTTTTTAATTAAATAAATAACCAAAACTAAAAGCGGAACAAATATGAATGTACAACCTCCCAAGACTGGTAGTACTGAGTCACAAACTCTAACTGAATACATGGAATGATCACGAGGACCGAATATACAATACTGTTTGATTAAATATTAACAGTACAATGAAATGAAAAGACTCCAAGGGACTGCGACGGCCAAGCAGCTCTACCTTGAATCCTTACGATCCCGCTTTAACTCTGCTCAAGTCCGATATCTCCAATACATGATTCTGCACAAAAATGTGCAGAAGTGTAGTATGAGTACACCACGGTCGGTACCCAGTAAGTATCAAGACTAACCTCAATGGAGTAGAGACGAGGTACAGTCAAGACACTCACTAGTCTAATAACCTGTGCAATATAGCATGCACAAATAATAGGAAAAGAAATAGCAGTAATAGCAACATCAATCAATTAGTGATTTAAATAGCAAGGTAACAGGAATACCATAAATATTGCTCAAACGAGTAATAAACACAGGTACAGCTAATTAATCAGTTCCTTCAGAATATACATCTTTTATCTAAGTTATTCAATAAAATCTCTGGAATATAATCCTTTTCAATTAATATATTTCCGAATATAATTCTTTCAAGTAAATATCTTTCGAATATAATTCTCTCAAGTAAATATCTTTCGAATGTAATTCTTTCAAGTAAATATCGTTCAAATATAATTCTTTCAAGTAAATACTTTTCGAATATAATTCTTTCAAGTAAATATCTTTCAAATATACTTCTTTCAAGTAAATATCTTTATAATATAATTATTTCAAATAAATATCTTTCTAATATAATTCTTTTGAATATATATCTTTCAAATATACTTCTCTCAAGTAAATATCTTTATAATATAATTCTTTCAAATAAATATCTTTCTAATATAATTCTTTCGAATAAAAGTCACCATGTGACGCCTCATTTAACTTTTCTGGCGTGAGGAATACATTCAACATATCACATCAAATGGCATGGCAATATATATATATATATATATATATATATATATATATATATATATATATATATATATATATATATATATATATATTTGATTCAAATCAATTGGCACGGCAACACTTTTCGAGCATTTATATCTTCCTTATTGTCCATACATATAATAGTACCAACTAGGTGGGAGAAATACCAATAACAATAAAAGAAATAAAGTGGAGGCACACATGAAGCAACAACGACTACAAGTGACACAGAAAATATAGGTGCACAATAACATCTAAAGATAAAGGCATGAATGTATACACAACAAAACGATATCACAATATAATGTATGTCTCTCGTCCTCGCCAGCACGGAAATACCCTTCGTGCCATGAATATATGATAACATAAAAATAATTGCACGGCATCACCCTTCGTGCTTTTACTCTCATCCTCACCTGATAATATAAATGAAATAGCACGGCATCACCCTTCGTGCTTTACACTCTCAATGGCACGGCATCACCCTTCATGCTTTATACTCTCAAATGGCACGGCGTCACCCTTCTTGCTTTACACTCTCAAATGGCACGGCATCACCCTTCGTGCTTTACACTCTTCCTTACCAAGCACATGTATATCATTAACAGGCAAGGTAGAAAATATAAATAACATCAAGGAGAGTGTTTAAACCACAACATAATACAACAATTCATATCGCAATTTTCACTAACCACAACCAAATTCCAAATATGTAGCAGAATCAATAAATTTGTCAACAAATAGCCCAAGGCTCCACACAACATATAATAAACCTCAAAACAATCAACAGAGGTAAAAAATACTCAGTATAGGGCAACGCCTTCATTAATCCAAATTCTTGATAATTATATTAACTCCTCAATTTAAACTAATTAATAAATACTTGCAGATAAGGGTTCCATCATGGATTTAATTCCAAGAAAATATCAAATCAATAAACACGCGGAATTTACGTAAAATACAAGTGACAATAACACTAAATTTATTATATAAAATACAAATTTGACAAACAAGGAACGAGGCGTGATAATTCAAGGATTTACTAATACCAAACAATTATCTAATTTAATACATAAGAATGCCTAAAACTTTAAACCAAGAAAATTCACACATAAAAGCCCGAGTACGTACTCCTCACCTCGCGTACTCGGCTTTTCACATTTTACAAATAGTACATAAGACTCGATGCCTAAGGGGTAATTCCCCCACTCGAGGTTAAGCAAGACTGTTATGCCGATATTCCAAAATCGCATTCTTTCTTGAATTGACCTACAGACCGCCCAAATCTATCCAAATTAATTGTATAACTTCATCAAAATTCATCGGAAATAATTCCGGATAATAATACGTCGACTTAAAGATTTATTCCAAAAAGTCAACAAAAGTCAACGCGAGACTCGCCTCTCGAAACCCGACATAATTTTTATGAAATCCGAACACTCATTCCGATACGAGTTCAACCGTACCAATTTTATCGAATTTCAATAACAAATCGACCTCTAAATCTTAAATTTAAACCAAGAGGGTTTTCTAAATTTTTCAACCCAATTCACTAATTTAGTGATAAAAACAACAATAGATTCATGTAATTTAACCAAAATCAAGTTAGGAATTCTTACCCCAATGTTTTCCTTGAAAAACTCTCGAAACATCGCCTCACCCGAGCTTCCTTGGTCCAAAAATGGAAGAATGACACGAATTTGGACTTTATTGTGCTGCCCAGGGTTTTTTTCTTGCGTTCGCGAGACTCCCCTCGCGTTCACGATGAACAAATTCTTCAAAAGTCATTTTCAAACTCTTCTCAGACAGCCTTTAGTGTAATGGTCATAACCTTCTGTACAAAACTCTAAATGATGAATGGTTTGACTTTCTGAAAACTAACCTCCAAGGGCTATAACTTTTATTTGTTGCTCATCTCCCAATTCCTTATAGATTACGAGATATAAGCTTCTGAAGTCAGCCCTATGCAACAGAGATTTCCAAACTCTTCCCGGACATCCTATAGTGTATCCACCATAACTTTTTGTACACAGATCCAAATGACAATGGTTTACCTTTCTGAAAACTAGACACAAAGAGCTACAACTTTCATTTTTGGATCATCTCCAAATGCCTTATAGATTGCGAGATATGAGCCTCTAAAATCAGACGACGAACAATAAAATTTCCTTCTTTGAGAACGCGAGAACCTCTTTGCGAACGCGAAGAACAAAGTCCTAACCGCAAAATCCTTTTTCGCGAATGCGAGAGGCTCCTCGTGAATGCGAAGAACAACACCAGAAATCAAACCCGAGGCCACCGGGTTTGACTGGTAGTACTGAGTCACGAACTCTAACTTAATACATGGAATGATCACGAGGACCGAATATACAATATTGTTTGATTAAAAATTAACAGTACAATAAAATGAAAATACTCCAAGGGACTGCGATGACCAAGTAGCTCTACCTTGAATCCTTACGATTCCGCTTTAACTCTGCTCAAGTCTGATATCTCCAATACCTGGTTCTGCATAAAAATGTGCAGAAGTGTAGTATGAGTACATCACGGTCGGTACCCAGTAAGTATCAAGACTAACCTCAATGGAGTAGAGACGAGGTACAGTCAAGACACTCACTAGTCTAATAACCTGTGCAATATAGCATGCAAAAATAATAGAAAACAAATAGCAGTAATAGCAACATTAATCAACTAGTGATTTAAACAGCAAGGTAACAGGAATACCATAAATATTGCTCAAACGCGTAATAAACATTGGTACAGCCAATTAATCAGGTCCATCAAAATATACATCTTTTATCTAAGTTATTCAATAAAAATCTCTGGAATATAATCCTTTTCAATAAATATATTTCCGAATATAATTCTTTCAAGTAAATATCTTTCGAATATAATTCTTTCAAGTAAATATCTTACGAATGTAATTCTTTCAAGTAAATATCTTTCAAATATAATTCTTTCGAGTAAATACCTTTCGAATATAATTCTTTCAAGTAAATATCTTTCAAATATACTTCTTTCAAGTAAATATCTTTATAATATAACTATTTCAAATAAATATTTTCTAATATAATTCTTTCGAATAAATATCTTTCAAATATACTTCTCTCAAGTAAATATCTTTATAATATAATTATTTCAAATAAATATTTTCTAATATAATTCTTTCGAATAAAAGTCACCATGTGACGCCTCATTTAACTTTCCTGGCATGAGGAATACATTCAACATATCACATCAAATGGCACGGCAATACCTTCGTGCACTTATATCTTCGTGCATTTATATCTTCCTCACTGTGCATACATATAATAGTACCAACTAGGTGGGATAAATGCCAATAACAATAAAAGAAATTAAGTAGAGGCACACATGAAGCAACAACGACTATAAGTCACACAGAAAATATAGATGCACAATAACATCTCAAGATAAAGTGTGATGACCCAAAATGTCATCTTTAAATTATTAATTAATTCTGTGTTCTAAGACCTCGAAAATCACTATTTATCATTACTCGACTTGCGTGCGCAGTCCGTAAAATTTTCCGGAAAAGTTTTTATGCGAAAAATAAATTAAAATGTGAATTAGAGATTTAAAACTCAACTGAGTTGACCTTGGTCAATAAATTTTAGCAAACGGACTCAGATTAGCGTTTTGACAGTTTTGGTAGGTCCGTATCGTGATTTGGGACTTGGGCATATGCCCGGAATCAAATTTTGAGGTCCCTAGCCCGAGATATAGAATTTTGAAGAAAAATTAAAAGTTTAAATTCAAATAGTGACCGGATGTCGAATTATGTGCAAACGACCCCGGAATAGAATTTTGATGATTTCAACAGCTCTGTATGGTGATTTTGGACTTAGGAGCGTGATCGGATTTTTATTTTGGAAGTCCGTAGTGGAGTTAGGCTTGAAATGCTGAAAGTTGAATTTTTGGGAAGTTTGACCAAGAGGTTGACTTTTTGATATCGGGGTCGAAATCCGATTCTGAAAATTTGAGTACCTTCGTTATGTCATTTATGACTTGAGTGCAAAATTCGAGGTAAATCGGACGTGATTTGATAGGTTCCGGAGTCATTTGTAGAAATTGAAAGTTTCAAAGTTCATTAGGCTTGAATTTATGTGTGATTCGTGTATTTAGTATTGTTAGATATGAATTGAAGATTTGACTAAGTCCGTATGATGTTTTAGGACTTGTTGGTATATTTGGTTGAGGTCTCGAGGGGCTCGGCGTGTTTCGGATGGTATTCAGAGTATTTTCCTTCATTTTGACACTGTTGGTAGCTGCTGATTTCTGGTATTTTAAACCTTCTTCGCGATCGCGAAGATTGGGACGCGATCGCGTAGGCTTAGTTGAGGCAGTGTTAATTTTGCTCTTCGCGATCACGTGAGGTCAACCGCGATCACATAGGTTTGGCAAGTTGTGCATCGTGATCGCATGGCATTGTTTGAGATCGCGTAAGGTTAATTGAGGGCCGCTAAGTTTTGTGGTTCGCGATCGCGTGAAGTGGGATGCGATCGCGTAGCTTTGAGACTTTGTGACTCATGAACGCGTGAAGAGGACTGAGATCGCGTAGAACTTGGAATTCTGTGCTCTGCGACCGCGTGAGGATATACGCGATCGCGTAGAGTTAATTTGGGCAGTGATAATTTTTGCTTTGCGATCGCGTGTGGATGTTCGCAATCGCGATGAGTAAAAGTCTGGGCAGAATATTTAAGTTCTGAAAATGGGACTTCGTCCTATTTTTCATTTTTAATGAATTGGAGCTCGGATTGAGGCAATTTTTGAGATATTTTTAGAGAAAATATTGGGGTAAGTGTTCTTAACTCAATCTTTGTTAGATTACCCGAATCTATCGCTGTTTTTAACATTAATTGATGATTTAAGTTGGAAAAATTTGAAAACCCTCTTGGATAGATTTTAGGATTTGAGGGTCGAACTGTTATTGGAATTTAGTCATTTTGGTATGGTTAGACTCGTGGTTGAATGGGCGTTCATATTTCGTAACTTTTGCCGGATTCCGAGACGTGATTTTTGAGTTAATTTCGGATTTTTATTGAAAAATATAGTATTTTCTTATCGAATTAATTCTATAATTTTTGTTGACTGTATCGAATTAATTATGACTAGATACGAGTCGGCCGGAATCGGAAAATCGAGAAAAAAGCATACTACTTGGTTAAATTGGAGCAAGTCGAAGTAAGTGACTTGTCTAACCTTGCGTAGGGGAAATTTTCCCTAGGATTGGTATTAATTGTAATGTGATGAAAGTCGTGTACACGAGGTGACGAGTGTGTATACGGAATCTATATGAAGGATTATGATTTTAAATTATGAAGATCATTGTTGCATATTAATTAAATTATTAAATCCTGTTATATTCTTCATCATTGATTTGATTTGTATAGTTTAAATTTGCTTGACCTTTTCCTGCTAATTGTTTTACCTGTTTAGTTGAAATTTGGTTTCTTTTATTCTGTGCATTATTTGAAATTGATTTTATTTAAATTAAATATTATTAATATGAAATATTTGACATTTTAAATTTGGTATTGAAACAACGTATTAAAGATTTTGAAATATTATTTTGCTAAATCATTTATTCCTGAATATTTTTGTAAGATTTTTATACTCATTGTGATGGAGCCGTGAGCTCTTTATTGTGGAAAAATATTATTAATAATTTATGTTGGCATGAGCCGTGAGCTCTTTATTGTGAAAAAATATTGTTGTTGAATTATTTTGGCAAGTTAAATTATTTGAGAACTTTAGTTGCAAATTCTGATATATTGTGATATTGATATGCATGCGGTGGTATAAGGTCTGGGTATTAAAACACATGCGGTAAGATAAGGGTGGCTTGATACGCGTGGCTAGTAGGGAGAACTACTAGAAGTCATGCGGTGTGATAAGGATGGCTAAAACGCGGGATGTTATTTCGGGGAAAAATGTTTTCTTTAAAATAAATTGTGAAGGCTCCCGCGGTAAAATAAGGAAATGAGATATTGTGAATTTATTTATGATTTGGTACTACGAGGAGGTACCTCGGTAGTGCCCTTGTTGATATTGATTTATGGCCATAGTTGCCTTCGATGAATTGTTGTGATTTTCATAAAGTTGAAAGGAATTCTGTTTTGATTCCACGAGATATTATTTGCAATTATTTGGTGTCATTAAATGTGACATACTATTTGATTCATTTCCATAGTCATTTTATCTTATTAAATTGTTTAAACATTTTTTCATGTCATTATCTATTCTCCAGTAGGGCCTCACCTGACCTGGTCACTACTCTACCGAGGTTGGGCTTAGCACTTACTCGGCACCGCTGTGGTGTACTCATACTACGCTTCTGCACATCTTTTTGTGCAGATCCGGGTACATCTTACCAGTCTAGACATCAGTGAGTTACCTGCGCACGGAGACTTCGAGGTATATCTGCCAGCGTCCGCAAACTTCGTAGTCCCCTTCTATCATTTTTATGTTGCTTCCTTATTTTTCTTTAGACCTTGATATATAGAGACATTGAGAATAAATTTTTAGAAGCTTGTGACTTATTTCTACCGGGTTTTGGGAGTTGTAATTATTTGAATTGTAGTTTAATTATTTTAGATATTTATGATTATTCCGTATTGATAGGATTACCTAGTCTTAGAGACTAGGTGCCATCACGACCTCCTACGGAGGGAATTTGGGGTCGTGACAAGTTGGTATCAGAGCACTAGGTTCATAAGTATTATGAGTCACAAGCAAGTTTAGTAGAGTCTTGCAGATCGGTACGGAGACGTCTGTACTTATCTTCGAGAGGCTATGGAACTATTAGGAAATATTCACTTCTTTGATTCCTTATCATGCGCCTTTTTTGATTTCAAAGTTCTAAACAATTGTCTTTCTATTCTCTTATAGATGGTGAGGACATGCACAACTGGATCCGATGATCAGACACTCGTGCCCCCTGTTGGAGCCGCAAGAGATTGTGATCGGGGCATAGGCCGAGCTAGAGGCCGAGGAAGACCACGTGGTGCAGCCAGAGTACCTGCACGAGCTGCTGCACTAGAGCCACCAGTAGCTCCAGTTGGAAAGCAGGCACCTGAGACGCCTATTACTACTCATGCACTTCAGGAGACTCTTGCCCAGTTTTTGAGCATGTTTGGCACTTTAGCTCAGGCAGGATTAATTCCACTTGCTCCTACCACATCTCAGGCTGGGGGAGGAGCGCGGACTCCCGCCGCCCATACTCCAGAGCCACGGGCCCAAGTTGACCATACCGCAGAGGTTATACCAGTGCAGCCAGTTGTCCCAGTTCGGCCTGAGATTAGGACAACAGTTTCAGAGGGGAAGCAGCTCAGGCTCGAGAGGTACAAGAAGTACCACCTCTCACTTTCAGCGGTTTAGCTTCAGAGGATGCTCAGGGTTTTCTGGAGGAATCTCACTGTATCCTTTGTACTATGGGTATTGTGGATTCCAGTGGGGTTTCTTTCACGGCATTCCAGTTTAGAGGAGCAGCCTACCAGTGGTGGCGGGAATATGAGTTGGATAGTCCCGTTGAGGCATCTTCACTCACTTGGACTAAATTTTTGGATATGTTCTAAAGGGAGTATGTTCCTCAGTGTCTTAGGGATGCATGGCGCGCAGAGTTTGAGCAGTTGCGCCAGGGTTCTATGACCATGTCAGAGTATGCGATCTGATTTAGTGATTTGGCTAGGAATGCACCAGCCTTAGTTGCTACTGTTCGAGAGCGGGTTCGCAGATTTATTGAGGGTCTTCACCCTAGTATCAGATACAGTATGGCCCAAGAGCTAGAGATGGACATCACATACCAACAGGTAGTGTCAATTACTAGGAGATTGGAAGGTATGCGGACTTGGGAGAGGGAAGCTAAGAGACCCCGTGATTCTGGCACATATAATAATTCTTGTGCCCCGGTTACAGCCCGTCATGGTAGAGGTTATGTGAGCCGTACTATTCATCCAGCACTTCCATCTTCCAGTGGTATTCCGACTACTCCCAGACCTCAGGTTTCGTATTATGCACCACCAGTGTCTTCTGTACCTCCTGTACGGGATGCTTTCAGCAGACAGTCTAGTCGATCAGGCCCGAGCCAATCCCAGCAGCCACGTCCTCCGAGGGCTTGTTTTGAGTGTAGTGACACTCGTCATATCATGAGGGATTGCCCCATACTTAGGAGGGGTGCACCTCCATGGATTTCTCAGGCCTCACCTATTCCACAGGGTCCTCAGGCTTCTCAGTCCATGATTACTACACCAGTTGCCACTCCACCTGCACATCCAGCTAGAGGTAGAGGTCGCCCTAGAGGGGGAGGCCAGACTAGATATTATACCCTTCCTGCTAGGGCAGATGCCGTTACATCCGATTATGTTATCACAGGTATTATTCTAATTTGTCATAGAGATGCATCATTCTTATTTGATCCAGGCTCCACTTATTCTTATGTGTCATCTTATTTTGCCCCGTATTTGGGCGTATCACATGATTCCTTGAGTTCTTCTATTTATGTATCTACACCCGTGGGTGAATCTATTATTGTGGACCGTGTATATCGATCGTGTTTAATTGTTATCAGTAGTTTTGAGACCAGAGCTGATTTATTATTGCTCAGTATGGTGGATTTTGATATTATTTTGGGCATGGACTAGTTGTCTCCCTATCATGCTATTCTTGATTGTTACGCCAAGACGGTGACGTTGGCTATGCTAGGTCTACCTCGGCTAGAGTGGAGAGGTACCTCGGATCATGTTCCTAGCAGGGTTGTTTCATTTCTTAAAGCTCAACGAATGGTTGAGAAGGGGTATGATGCGTATCTAGCCTATATGAGAGATGTTAGTATTGATACTCCTAATGTAGAGTTAGTTCCTGTAGTAAGGGATTTTCCCGATGTATTTCCAGTGGATCTTCCGGGTATGCCACCCGACAGGGATATTGATTTTGGCATTGATTTGTTACCGGACACTCATCCCATTTCTATTCTAACATATCGTATGGCCCCAGCAAAGTTGAAAGAATTAAAAGAACAGTTACAGGAATTGCTTTATAAGGGTTTCATTCGGCCTAGTGTATCACATTGGGGTGCTCCTGTCTTATTTGTGAAGAAGAAGGATGGTTCTATGCGGATGTGTATTGATTACCGCCAACTGAACAAGGTTACCGTGAAGAACAGGTATCCATTGCCCCGTATTAATGACCTATTTGATCAGCTTCAGGGTGCTAGGGTATTCTCTAAAATTGACTTGTGTTCAGGCTATCATCAGTTGAAGATTCGGGAGCCAGATATCCCGAAGACTGCTTTCAAGACTCGGTACAGTCATTACGAGTTCCTTATGATGTCTTTTGGGCTGACCAACGCCCCAACAACATTTATGCACTTAATGTATAGTGTATTTCAGCCCTATCTTGATTCTTTCATTATTGTGTTTATTGACGACATTATGATGTATTCCCGGAGTCGGAAAGATCATGAACAACACCTGAGGACTGTGCTTCAGATTTTGAGAGAAAAGAAGTTATATGCAAAATTCTCAAAGTGTGAATTCTGGCTTGATTCGGTGGGATTTTTGGGTCACATAGTTTCATGCGAGGGGATCAAGGTAGATTTGAAGAAGATTGAAGCAGTGCAAAATTGGTCCAGACCGTCCTCAGTTACGGAAATTCGGAGTTTTCTTGGTTTGGCAGGGTATTATCGCCGATTTGTAAAAGGTTTCTCTTCTATTGTTGCATCTATGACCAAATTAACCCAGAAGGGTGCTCCGTTCAGGTGGACCGAGGAATATGAGGAGAACTTCTAAAAGCTCAAGACAGCTTTGACTACAGCCCCAGTATTGGTATTACCTACAAGTACAGGATCTTATACTGTGTATTGTGACGTATCGCATATTGGTCTCGGTGCAGTGTTGATGCAAGACGGTAGGGTGATTTCCTACGCATCCAGACAGTTAAAGGTGCATGAGAAAAATTATCATGTACATGACCTTGAGTTAGCAGCTATTGTTCATGCCTTGAAGATTTGGCGGCATTACTTATACGATGTCCATTGCGAGGTCTACAACGATCACCTGAGTCTACAACATCTGTTTAAATAGAAGGATCTTAATTTGCGGCAGCATAGATGGTTGGAGTTGCTTAAGGATTATGATATCACCATTCTCTATCATCCTGGGAAGGCCAATGTGGTGGCCCATGCCTTGAGTCGAAAGGCGGAGAGTTTGGGCAGCTTAGCATATTTACCGGTAGCAGAGAGGCCTTTAGCCTTGGATGTTCAGGCCTTAGCCAACCAATTTGTCAGGTTGGATGTTTCCGAGCCGAGCCGAGTTTTGGCGAGTATGGTTTCTCAGTCTTCTCTTTACGATCGTATCAAAGAGCGTCAGTATGATGACCCTCATATGCTTGTCCTTAAGGATACAGTTCAGCACGGTGATGCCAAGGAAGTCACTATTGGAGATGACGATGTACTACGAATGCAGGGCAAGCTCTGTGTACCCAATGTAGATGGCTTGCGTGAGTTGATTCTCCAGGAGGCTCACAGTTCGCGGTACTCCATTCATCCGGGTGCTGCAAAGATGTATCAGGACTTGAGACAGCACTATTGGTGGAGGCGGATGAAGAAATACATAGTGGGGTATGTATCTCGGTGTCTAAATTGTCAACAGGTGAAATATGAGCATCAGCGACCGGGTGGATTACTACAGAAGTTAGAGATTCCAGAATAGAAATGGGAGCGGATCACTATGGACTTCGTTGTTGGGCCCCCACGAACTCAGAGGAAGTTTGATGCAGTTTGGGTGATTGTGGATAGGCTGACCGAATCAGCTCATTTCAATCCTGTGATTACTACTTACTCTTCAGAGCAGCTGGCTCAGGTATATATTCGTGAGATTGTCAAACTTCATGGGGTACCGGTATCTGTCATCTCTGACTGGGTTACACAATTTATCTCATGGTTTTGGAGGGCAGTACAGCGTGAGTTGGGTACTCGGGTAGAGTTGAGTACAGCATTTCGCCCTCAGACGGACGGGCAGTCCGAACGCACTATTCAGATACTGGAGAATATGCTTCGTGCGTGTGTGATAGATTTTGGGGGTGCTTAGGATTAGTTCTTACCACTTGCGGAGTTTGCTTACAACAACAGTTACCAGTCAAGCATTCAGATGGCTCCGTATGAGGCTTTGTATGGTAGGCGGTGCCGGTATCCAGTGGGTTGGTTCGAATCGGGCGAGGCTAGACTATTGGGTACAAACTTGGTTCAGGATGCCGTGGAAAAGGTTAAGTTTATTCAGGATCAACTTTGTACAGCCCAATCTAGACAGAAGAGTTATGCGGATCGAAAGGTTCGTGATGTTGCATTCATGGTTGGTGAGCGGGTATTGCTCCGGGTTTCGCCTATGAAGGGTGTGATGAGGTTCGAGAAGAAGGACAAGTTGAGCCCTAGGTATAGTGGGCCTTTTGAGATTCTTGAGAGAGTTGGATAGGTGGCTTACAAACTTGCACTACCACCTAGTCTCTCTTCGGTTCATCCGGTATTCCATGTTTCCATGCTTCGAAAATATCACGGCGATCTGTCTAATGTGTTAGACTTCAGTTCGGTTCTGTTGGACAAGGATCTATCTTATGTTGAGGAACCAGTGGCTATTTTGGATAGGCAGGTTCGAAAGCTGAGGTCAAAGAAGATTGTTTCCGTGAAGGTTCAGTGGAGGGGTCATCCGGTCGAAGAGGCGACTTGGGAGACCAAGCATGATATGCACAGCTGTTATCCACACTTATTCACCAGCTCAGGTATTTCTTCTAACTCCGTTCGAAGACGAACGTTTATTTTAGAGGTGGAGAATGTGATGACCCAAAATATTATCTTTAAATTTAATAATTAATTCTATGTTCTAAGACCTCGAAAAGCACTATTTATCATTACTCGACTTGCGTGCATAGTCCGTAAAATTTTCCGAAAATGTTTTTAAGCGAAAAATGAATTAAAATATGAATTAGAGCTTTAAAACTCAACTGAGTTAACCTTGGTCAATATATTTTAGCAAACGGGCTCGGATTAGTATTTTGACAGTTTTGCTAGGTCCGTATCGTGATTTGGGACTTGGGCGTGTGCCCGGAATCAAATTCCGAGGTCCCTAGCCCGAGATATGGAATTTTGAAGAAAAATTAAAAGTTTAAATTCAAATAGTGACCGGATGTCGAATTATGTGCAAACGACTCCGGAATAGAATTTTAATGATTCCAACAGCTCCATATGGTAATTTTGGACTTAGGAGCGTGATCGGAATTTTATTTGAAAGTCCGTAGTGAGGTAAGCTTTAAATGCTGAAAGTTGAATTTTTGGAAAGTTTAACCGAGGGGTTGACTTTTTGATATCGGGGTCGAAATCTGATTATGAAAATTTGAGTACCTCCGTTATGTCATTTATGACTTGTGCGCAAAATTCGAGATAAATCGGACGTGATTTGATAGGTTCCAGAGTCATTTGTAGAAATTGAAAGTTTCAAAGTTCATTAGACTTGAATCTATGTGTGATTCGTGTTTTTAGTGTTGTTGGATGTGATTTGAAGACTCGACTAAGTCCGTATGATGTTTTAGGACTTGTTGGTATATTTGGTTAAGGTCTCGAGGGGCTCAGGCGTGTTTCGGATAGTATTCGGAGTATTTTCCTTCATTTTGGCACTGCTGGTAGCTGCTGATTTCTGGTATTTTAAACCTTCTTCGCGATCGCGAAGATTGGGACGCAATCGCGTAGGCTTAGTTGAGGCAGTGTTAATTTTGTTCTCCGCGATCACGTGAGGTCAACCGCGATCACATAGGTTTGGCAAGCTGTGCATCGCGATTGCATGACATTGTTTGCGATCGCGTAAGGTTAATTGAGGGCTGCTAAGTTTTGTGGTTAGCGATCGCGTGAAGAGGGATGCGATCGCGTAGCTTTGAGACCTTGTGACTTGCGAATGCGTGAAGAGGACTGCAATCGCGTAGAGCTAGGAATTCTGTGTTCTGCAACCGTGTGAGGATATACGCGATCACGTAGAGTTAATTTGGGCAGTGGTAATTTTTGCTTCGCGATAAGTAAAAGTCTGGGCAGAATGCTTAAGTTTTGAAAATCCATTTTTAACAAATTGGAGCTCGGATTGAGGCAATTTTTGAGAGATTTTCAGAGAAAACGTTGGGGTAAGTGTTCTTAACTCAATCTTTGTTAGATTACCCGAATCTATCACTATTTTTAACATTAATTGGTGATTTAAGTTGGAAAAATTTGAAAACTCTCTTGGATAGATTTGAGGATTTGAGGGCCGAATTATTATTGGAAATTAGTCATTTTGGTATGGTTAGACTCGTGGTTGAATGGGCGTTCATATTTCGTTACTTTCGCCGGATTCCGAGACGTGGGCCCCACGGGCCATTTTTGAGTTAATTTCTGATTTTTATTGAAAAATGTAGTATTTTCTTATAGAATTAATTCTATAATTTTTGTTGACTGTATCGAATTAATTATGACTAGATACAAGTCGCCCGAAATCGGAAAATCGAGGAAAAATCATACTACTTGGTTAAATTGGAGCAAGTCGAGGTAAGTGACTTGTCTAACCTTGTGTGGGGGAAATTTCCCCTAGGATTGGTATTAATTGTAATGTGATGAAAGTCGTGTACACGAGGTGACGAGTGTGTACACGGACTAAATGTGAAGGATTATGTTTTTAAATTGTGAAGTTCATTGTTGCATATTAATTAAATTATTAAATCTTGTTATATTCTCCATCATTGATTTGATTTGTATACTTTAAATTTGCTTGACCTTTTCCTGCTAATTGTTTTACCTGTTTAGTTGAAACTTGGTTTCTTTTATTCTGTGCATTATTTGAAATTGATTTTCTTTAAATTAAATATTATTAATATGAAATATTTGACATTTTAAATTTGGTATTGAAGCAACGTATTAAAGATTTTGAAATATTATTTTGCTAAATTATTTATTCCTGAATATTTTTGTAAGATTTTTGTACTCATTGTGATGGAGCCGTGAGCTCTTTATTGTTGAAAAATATTATTGATGATTTATGTTGGCATGAGCCGTGAGCTCTTTATTGTGAAAAAATATTGTTGTTGAATTATTTTGGCAAGTTAAATTATTTGAGCACTTGAAGGGCAAATTGTGATATATTGTGATATTGATACGCATGCGGTGGTATAAGGTCTGGGTATTGAAACGCATGCGATGAGATAAGGGTGGCTTGATACGCGTGGCTAGTAGGGGAAACTACTAGAAGTCATGCGGTGTGATAAGGATGGCTAAAACGCGGGATGCTATTTCGAAAAAAAAAATGTTTTCTTTAAAATAAATTGTAAAGGCTCCCGCGGTGAGATAAGGAAATGAGATATTGTGAATTTATTTATGATTTGGGACTACGAGGCGGTACCTCGGTAGTGCCCTTGTTGATAATGATTTATGGCCATAGTTGCCTTCGATTAATTGTTGTGATTTTCATAAAGTTGAAAGGAATTCTGTTTTGATTCCACGAGATATTATTTGCAATTATTTGGTGTCATTAAATGTGACATACTATTTGATTCATTTTCATAATCATTTTACCTTATTAAATTGTTTAAACATTTTTCCATGTCATTATCTATTCTCCAGTAGGGCCTGACCTGACCTCGTCACTACTCTACCAAGGTTAGGCTTGGCACTTACTGGGTACCGCCGTGGTGTACTCATACTATACTTCTGCACATCTTTTTGTGCAGATCCGGGTACATCTTACCAGTCTAGACATCAGTGAGTTACCTGCGCACGGAGACTTCGAGGTATATCTGCCAGCGTCCGCAAACTTCGTAGTCCCCTTCTATCATTTTTATGTTGCTTCCTTATTTTTCTTTAGACCTTGATATATAGAGACATTGAGAATAAATTTTTAGAAGCTTGTGACTTATTTCTACCGGGTTTTGGGAGTTGTAATTATTTGAATTGTAGTTTAATTATTTCAGATAATTATGATTATTTCGCATTGATAGGCTTACCTAATCTTAGATACTAGGTGCCATCACGACCTCCTACGGAGGGAATTTGGAGTCGTGACATAAAGGCATGAATGTATACACAACAAAACGATATCACAATATAATGTATGTCTCTCGTCCTCGCCTGCACGGAAACACCCTTCGTTCCATGAATATATGATAACATAAAAATAATTGCACGACATCACCCTTCGTGCTTTTACTCTCATCCTCACCTGATAATATAAATAAAATAGCACGGCATCACCCTTCGTGCTTTACACTCTCAATGGCACGGCATCACCCTTCGTGCTTTATACTCTCAAATGGCACGGCATCACCCTTTGTGCTTTACACTCTCAAATGGCGCGGCATCACCCTTCGTGCTTTACACTCTCAAATGGCGCGGCATCACCCTTTGTGCTTTATACTCTCAAATGGCGCGGCATCACCCTTCGTGCTTTACACTCTTCCTTACCAAGCACATGTATATCATTAACAAGCAAGGTAGGAAGCATAAATAACATCAAGGAGAGTGTTTAAACCACAACACAATACAACAATTCATATCGCAATTTCCACTGACCACAACCAAATTCCAAATATGTAGCAGAATCAATAAATTTGTCAACAAATAGCCCAAGGCTCCACACAACATATAATAAACCTCAAAACAATCAACAGAGGTGAAAAATACTCAGTATAGGACAACGCCTTCATTAATCCAAATTCTTGATAATTATATTAACTCCTCAATTTAAACTAATTAATAAATATTTGCAAATAAAGGTTCCATCATGGATTTAATTCCAAGAAAATATCAAATCAATAAACACACGGAATTCACGTAAAATCCAAGTGACAATAACACTAAATTTATTATATAAAATACAAATTTGACAAACAAGGAACGAGGCGTGATAATTCAAGGATTTACTAATGCCAACAATTATCTAATTTAATACAGAAGAATGCCTAAAACTTTAAACCAAGAAAATTCACACATAAAAGCCCGAGTACGTACTCCTCACCTCGCGTACTCGGCTTTTCACATTTTACAAATTGCACATAAGACTCGATGCCTAAGGGGTAATTCCCCCACTCGAGGTTAAACAAGACGCTTACTTTTTTGAAGTTATGTCGATATTCCAAAATCGCATTCTTCTTGAATTGACCTCCAGACCGCCCAAATCTATCCAAATTAATTGTATAACTTCATCAAAATTCATCGAAAATAATTTCGGATAATAATACGTAGACTTAAAAATTTATTCCAAAAAGTCAACAAAAGTCAACGCGAGACTCGCCTCTCGGAACCCGATATAATTTTCATGAAATTCGAACACCCATTCCGATACGAGTTCAACCATACCAATTTTATCAAATTCCAATAACAAATCGACCTCCAAATCTTAAATTTAAACCAAGAGGGTTTTCTAAATTTTTCAACCCAATTCACTAATTTAGTGATAAAAACAACAATAGATTCATGTAATTTAACCAAAATCAAGTTAGGAATTCTTACCCCAATGTTTTCCTTGAAAAACTCTCGAAACATCGCCTCACCCGAGCTTCCTTGGTCCAAAAATAGAAGAATGACACGAATTTGGACTTTATTCTGCTACCCAGGGGTTTGTTCTTCACGTTCGCGAGACTCCCCTCGCATTCGCGATGAATAAATTCTTCAAACGTCATTTTCAAACTCTTCTCAGACAGCCTTTAGTATAATGGTCATAACCTTTTGTACAAAACTCCAAATGATGAATGGTTTGACTTTCTAAAACCTAGACGCTAAGGCTATAACTTTCATTTGTTGCTCATCTCCCAATTTCTTATAGATTACGAGATATAAGCTTCCAAAGTCAGCCATGTGCAACAGAGATTTCCAAACTCTTCCCGGATAGCCTATAGTGTATCTACCATAACCATTTGTACACAAATATAAATGACAAATGGTTTGCCTTTCTGAAAACTACACACAAAGAGCTACAACTTTCATTTTTG
Source organism: Nicotiana tabacum (assembly GCF_000715075.1). Classification (NCBI taxonomy): domain Eukaryota; kingdom Viridiplantae; phylum Streptophyta; class Magnoliopsida; order Solanales; family Solanaceae; genus Nicotiana; species Nicotiana tabacum. Next base: position 15,860,177 of record NC_134102.1, on the reverse strand, counting down.
GATCATTTCCAAATTCCTTATAGATTGCGAGATATGAGCCTCTAAAGTCAGACGACGAACAGCAAAATTTCCTTCTTCACGAACGCAAGAACCTCTTCGCGAATGCGAAGAACAAAGTCCTAACAGTAAAATCCTTCTTCGTGAACTCGAGAGGCTCCTCGCGAACGTGAAGAAAAATACCAGAACCAGCAACCAGCAGCATCAAAATACCAAAACTTGGTCTGAAACCACCCCGAATCAAACCCGAGGCCCCCGGGACCCCGTCCAATCGTACCAACCAGTCCCAATACATAACACAAACCTGCTCGAGGCCTCAAATCAAATTAAACAACATCAAAGCCACGAATCATACCCCAATTCAAGTCTAATGAACTTTGAAATTTCAAATTCTATATCTTGTGCCGAAACACATCAAATCAATCTAGATTGACTTCAAATTTTGCACACAAGCCATAATTGACATAATGAAGCTATTCCAATTTCTAGAATCAGATTTCGGCCCCGATATCAAAAAGTCAACCCCCCCGGTCAAACTTTTTAAAAATGTAACTTTCGTCATTTCAAACTTAATTCCACTACGGACCTCCAAATAATTTTTCGGATACACTCCTAATGTCACGACCTAATTTCACCTATAGGTCGTGATGGCGCCCAACACTACAGTTAGGCAAGCCAACTTAATAAACTAAGCATATATTGACAAAATTTAAAACCAAGAAAAATAATAAAACACCAAATTCTACCAATGTATGTGCCAAGACCTGGTGTCACAAGTGTATGATCATCTAGTAGATTATACAAAACCTCTAACACTATCTGAAATAAAAATAGACAGAATAAAAAATACAAGGAGAGACACTAGTAGCTGCAGAACGGATCAGAAAGGCAGCACACCACTATGCCCCTGGATAATGTGGGTGTAAGACGATAGGTCCTCCACTAGTACTTGCCTCAGGTCCTGCACAAAAAGTGCAGCAAGTGTAGTATGAGTACGTAAACAACGTGTACCCAGTAAGTATCAAGCGTAATCTCGAAGTGGTAGAGACGAGATGGCCGACTTTGACACTCACTATGGGTCAATAATAATAATTGAAATACAACTAGGATATTTAAATCAGCATGATTTACAGAATTTAAAATAATTTATTTAATCAGCGGAAATAATCAAATTCCTTCAAAAGCAACAATTCTCAATATATTAATTAAATTCCTTAAATTCAATTAATTTCCAATTTATCAGTTAAATATAATTTACATGAATAACAATTAATTCTTTAACAAGCAAGAATAATAATTCATTAAATTCTAAGGATTTTCCAATTTATCAATTAGCTTCGCAAGCTGAAATAAACTGTTAAAGTATCATGTAATTATTATTATTATTATTAAGCACGATTTCTGTCGAGGACGTACGGCCCGATCCAGAGTGTCGTGTACACTACCGAGGGACGTGCGGCGCGATCCATAGATGCATCTATCCTGCCGAGGTATTCGGCCCGCTCCACAAGAAAAGGGGACATTTTCTTATGTACCTCCGGAAGGAGAGTATATTTATTATAAGATAAATTCGAGAGGAAGAATAATTCCTTTAAACAATTAATTAATTTAAACAGAAAATCAAACATATGAGATTTCCATACTTTAATATCTTTATCTAACAATTCACAATATATTCATATATATCAATTAATATTAATGAAACAAAGAATACAATTTACACAAATAGTTCATGCTTTGAGTCCTAAACTACCCGGACTTTAGCATTAATAGTAGCTACGCACGGACTCTCGTCACCCCGTGCATACGTAGCCCCCGCAATTAGCAATAATTATTCAATTTAATCCCTATGGGGTAATTTTCCCCTCACAAGATTAGACAAGAGACTTACCTCGTCTCAAAGTCCACTTTCCGATTATTGTGTCGCGTAAAATTCTCGATTCAATGCCGAAAAATCCGAAACTATCCAAAAGTTATATAAAATAATTAATATATGTTCAATAATTCGAAATGCATCTATTAAATAAATTACCCTATCCAAAATGGTAAAATTCCTAAAATTCACCTCGGGCCCACATGCTCGGATTCTGAAAATTTTCTGATGAAAACGTTACCCATAATCTCAAGAACTTGAATATATAATTTCTACCCAATTTCATAACTATTTTCGTAGTTAAAATTTTATTTTTATAAAAATCTAGATTTTTCATCTAATTCTTTGATTTCTAAGATTTACTAGTTATAATCTACTTATAATCTATGTATTTAACTCAAGGGGTGTAGAATTAACTTACCTCCAAGTTGTTAGTTGAAATCTCCTCTTAAAAAGCTCCAAAATCGCCCAAGAATGGGCAAAAATGGTAAATTCCCGTTCTTTTAAGCTTTCAGCCAAATAGGTCTTTCGCACCTGCGGACAGTGTACCGCACCTGTGGCTTTCGCACCTGCGGAAAAACCTCGCAGGTGCGAGCTTAGCTTGGCTGCCCAGTTTCCGCATCTGCGCTATTTTTCTTGCACCTGCGCGTTCGCAGGTGCGCCCGAGATTCCGCACCTGCGATGGCAGGCTTCCCTTCCCTTTTCGCTTCTGCGCATAAAACCTCGCATCTGTGAGAGTCGCACGTGCGGCTGTCCAAGCGTAGGTGCGAACGTATCAGAAGCAGAAGACTTCAGCTCTTCTTCAAGTTTTTCCAAAAATTGATCCGAGCCTCGTCCGATTAACACTCGGAGCCCCCGGGACCCTGCCCGAACATACCAACAAGTTTGAAATCATAAAACTGACTGGCTCGAATTCTCGGAACGCGTAAAACAACATCAAATCTAAGAATCATACCCTAAACCAAATTGATTCAAACTTAAGAATTTCAAGTTCTTCAAATTACTTCCAATGCGCCGAATTATACTTAAACTACTCGGAATGACACTAAATTTTGCGTACAAGTCTTAAATCACTTTACGGAACTATTCCAAAACTCGAAATTCCAAACGGACTTCAATTACTCAAAAACCTACCCCAAACCAAATTTAAAAAATTTTAAACCTTCAAATAGTTGGTTTTTACTATTAAGCGTCAAACGCTCCCAGGTTATCCAAAACCCGATTCGGACATACGCCCAAGTCCAAAATCATCATACGAACCTATTGGAACCGTCAAATTCCGATTCCGGGGTCGTTTTCTCAAAATGTTGACCTAAGTCAAACTTGGCCTTTTAAGGCTAACTTAAGGAACCAAGTGTTCCGATTTCAACTCACACACTTCCAAATCCCGAACCAACCATCCCCGCGAGTCATAAATTAATAAAAGCATATTCGGGGAGTTTTATTTTAAGGAACGGGTTTTTAAAAGTTAAAATGACTGATTGGGTCATTACACCTAAATCCAAAATCACCCAACAGAGCTAACGGAACCAACGGAACTCCATTTCAGAGTCGTCTTCACACATTTCCGACTATGGTCAAAATCCTAAGATTTAAACTTCCGTTTTAGGGACCAAGTATCCCAAATCATCCTGAATCATCCGGTAACTAAATTCAACCGCGCACGTAAGTCAATACACATAATACAAAGCTGCTCAAGACCTTAAGTCGTTGAACGGGGCGTTAATTCTTAAAACAACAAGTCGGGTCGTTACAACCCAATCACGTATAGGATAATTGACTGTTTCCATTTCGCAGTTCCCTTTTCAATGTCCTCGTGCTCTAATTACACAATTTTCTTCCCTTCTTGATAATTGGAGCTATGTATTCAAGACTCATTCCTTTAGCTGCCAGTTTGTTACCCGCTACAACATTTGCCCAGGATTGCCCTTGTGGGTTTGTGTTATTGACTCTCTCCCCTTGCCTTTTTGGGGAGGCTGTTGATCCGTATCGCTAGGGATTCGTCCTCACTCTGTTGCTTACCCACTTCATCACCTAGCCCCCTAATCCCTTTCAATTTTGAATTATTATGTGTCCCTGATTGCACCAACGTCGCCCCTATGGTACTGGTGGGTTAACAGATATTTGAGCCACATTTTGTTCAATTGCACCTCAGACCCTGTCATTGCACTGCTCATCCCCTTTGGTGTTGATAAGCTACTCCCTGGTCCATCAATTCCCTTACCCGACGATGTAGTCGTTGCTACCCTATTGGAATTACCTCCACTTGTCGGTGATCCAGTTAGTTTGATGCCAGAATTGAGGTCCTCCTTTGGCGATTTCCCCAACCCCGATCCTTTGCTAAGTTCTTCCAGTAGTTTTAGGCGGATCCAAATTTAAATTTAATATATTTTAATTTTTTAAGTTTTTTAGCATTGAATTCATTGTACTGTTAAAATTATGGGTTCAAACCTAACACTTGTTAAGATTTAGATTTTTACATATCAATCCATACTGCTTGTCGAAAGTTATGTGTTCAGTTGAACATGTAGGCAAAAGACTATATCTCTAGTGGGAATGGGTAGGATCTTTCCACGAACCAGAAAAGGGAATGTACAATGACACTTATATGTTAATATGAACCTAGTAGTTTTTATTCAAGTCTTGTATATATATATTTAAGAAATTTACTAAATGTTATTAAATATTTTAATATGTATCCAATTATTATTGTATATTAACTTGAAGTTGCTATAGAAACTTATAAATTTCAAATCATGAAACTGTATCGGTTAAGCAATGGTCTTCAGTTCGAGTTCTTAGTATAAATAAGAAAAAAAACCGTGTAGCTTCTTCCTTTAATTACCTTATATGATGTGAATTCAAATTTATTCCAATATGAGTACCCAAAAAACGTACATGAACTTGAAGAAAAGATTATTAAGACAGAGATGACGGTCACATTCAGAAAAGACTTGTACTTTGCTAGCTGTCAAATGAATACTTTTCGTAAAGTAGTATTTTAATGCCGCTGACCTTTGATATTTCGAATTTCTATCCTTTGACTTTCCTTTACATCCTAAAACTCGATTAATAATTATAACTAGATTTCAAATCATTGTAATGAAAGGTACTCCTAAAATAAAAATGACTTAATTGTACTTAAGCCGCATTGGTCAATTTTCTTTTTTGATCTGAATATCAATTCGTTTATTCCTTAAAATTTTTAATTTATCTATCTATCTATCTATATTATTATAAAAGTACGAATAATTTATACAAAATGTTGAACGACCAAAATATCCCTGAAATATTAATCGACTTTTATGTCTTTAAGTATTTGTATAATTTAAGGATCTAATTATAAATTATCAATTATGAAATTCTTTTTCAATTTAAGCTACACATACACCGACCCTACAAAGTTGATCCTACTTGGATTAGAAAAGCATGTCCATAATTTTCTTTTTAAAAAAATTATTGTTCCTAATTACAACAAATACATAATTTTGTGGGAGAATATGAGATTCCTACTTGGAGAGCTTTCTTTCTTTCTTATTTACATTAGGAATTTTAAGAACTCTTTTTTACCTTTTTATTGTGTAAGGAACTTCATATAAATTTCATTCATTCCTGGAAAGTGATTTGTTTTTATTTACGTATTAGGAAATTGTTTACAAATACTAATATTTTTCCTTCGAGTAAAATATCATAATTTCTTCTTGAATAGGTATTTTTTCCTTTCACGATAGAATATTTGGAAAGTTCTTCGATACCTTTTATTTATTTTGTTAGGAACCTACGGAATGTAAAATTCACATGCTTTTTAACTAGAGATTGGATTGATCAGGATTGGAGTTAAATTATTTTCTAGCTGTAACAATATAATTTTCTTTTGAATATTTGTAGAGTTAAGAATTTATATTTTATTAAATATGACTTTTGTAATAATTGAAATAGGACAACGTGCAACAGAAAAAAATACCAACAGAAGGTATGAATGACTACATACCCTTTCTATTTTTGGTTTCTTTGTTACTAATATATCTTGAGTAAATATGATTTTCATGTATCTGAATCGTTAATGCTTAATTAAATCAAAAAAAATATTGAATCAAAAAAATAATCTTAAGTATTGTTGTATTCTTTAAGTGATTTTACAACTTTAATTGCATAATTGTATAATTCCATAATATTTAGTTCTATTTTGTCCTTTCATTATGCCAAAACATTATTAATTTGTTCATTTGGATTGTATATTATATCTTTTTTGTTCTAAGGAAACAAATTATTAAACTTTGTACATATTAAATTTCATAATATTATGAAATTATGCAATTAATTAATTTTAGAATATTATGCAATTGAAAGTTTTTTTTTTATATGCGTTTCATAATATTTGACATAAGATATTCGTGCATCGCACGACCGTAGAGACTAGTACTATATTAATAACACGAAGATCCTTAGCAAAATATCGTTCGCCTTTTTTACCCTTCAAAATTAAAGTTTACACTAGACAAAATAGTCATTCGATTATTTTTCTAATATTTAGGAATATTCATTTAATTAATTTTCTACTATTTAGGAATAGTCATTTAATTAACTTTCTAATATCTAGGACTTTAAAATTAACTAAAATTTGACTTATTAGTAAATTTTTCCTTATTTTAGTTATGTAGATTAATCCCACCAAAACTTTTTTGTCTTATAAACGTGTGTTGTTAACATTATGACTTAAGGTAGTAGTCACTTTTTTTATTTTGACATTTTACTTAAATGAGTAATTAATTAAGTTGACCTTATACCATTCAAACAATTTGTTTGTAAATTTTTCCCCTTTATTCAACGTATATAGACATTAGGAATGAGCATTTGATAAGGATTTCAATGTAAGTTTAATATTGATTTAGCTCCTTTATTAATTATTTTATATTTTTAGATACAAATTATGTTCACGATATTTAATTATTTATTTAATATTAAAACTTTTAAATCAACTAAAGTTTTAGTTATTAAATAACTCTTTATTTGAATTAGATTAAAAAACTCTAATATTTTAAATTTTGAATCAATTAAGATTTTACTTTAAATAAATTATTTACTTTTTTGAAGTTTGTACCATAATTATAATACATTCCATGTTAAATGTTTTAGTATTTAGGATTTTAAAATTAATTAAAATTTTATTTTTTAAAATTTTTATATAATATTTAAAGCTACACTCAATAACTTTTGACTTGCAAACATCGTCTATAAATGTATAGAATTTACTCAATAATTGTAAAATAACATATAATCAATAAATATCTTTCTATTGACGTATGCAAACTTGAAATACTAAGGATTAAATAATAGAAGATGAAATATATTCTAAATGAGTTATTGTTAATTATTTTTCTTTTTCTTTTTACAAATATTCTAACAAATGACAACTCCGTATATACTTATATATTAGTTTATTATTGTAAATTATTGACTCAACAATAGTCAATTTAAAACTTAAATTTTCACTTATTAAATTTTATAGGAATTACATGCCAACTCGTCGTGATAAAAGTAATTGTGTTACTTGTTTGTTCGATATTAAGACATAAAAATAACAAAACTTTTCATAATATATTCTTACAAAACTTAAGTACTTTCACTGGGTTAGATTTGGGATCAACATATATACTTTTAGAAAGTTATATATTTTATTTTTATTAGAACTCGAAGATACTGTTTAATATAATATTTATGTGAGTTTTTAAAAATTATTTACTTATTGATGTGGGGAACACGCGCGTACCCTAAGACTAGTAAACTTAAAAGTAAATAAACTCTGTTTAGTTTGAATGTTTGTAAGAGTTAATTTGTTAATATTCAAATATAAAACAGTTCCAAAAAATTTTCTTTTCTTTTTTCAAAATATGTAGATATCACATTGATCATACTAAAAAACGGAATCTTATGCATTTGACTAAAAAGTAGTACTTCTTTAGTCCCAACTTATGTGATATTGATGGTGTTTGATTAAGTACGAAGTTTAAGAAAGAAAAAAAATACTTTAATGTAAAATAAAGCGTACAAATTTATGTCACTATAAATTATCTCATTAATAAAGTGTATGTGTTTGGAGTCTACATCGTATATAGAGCGCCCAAACACTTTTTAGACTTAAAAAAAAAACTTAAATGCAAATGAATAAGATTTGGCCACCATCAAGTGACCATTTTAAGATGTTAGGAATAATTACTCCGCGCTCGCTTGCAAGATCAACCCTGAGTTTTTTCCTTCAATTATGGCCCACGCCAACTTGCATGCACATTTTATTGGGTACTTGTTATCTCTCGTTGGTACAAGTATATATTGCACAATTATATTCTTCCGACCAAAACTTAAATATAGACGATCAATATTACCTGTTACCTCCCTCTTTAATAGAATTTTCCAAAAACTTTTAGCCGAAAGTCTGCGTTATATATACGTTGCCCATAAGTAGTTGTAGTCCATTATCCTTTTTTTTTTTTTTTTTTGGTCTTCCCTTCTTTTTTTTCTGAACTTTTTGTATAAGTACTTACAATACTACAACAAGAATTCTAGATTTGAAAACTAGGCGGATCTACCATGTACGCTACAGGTTCACGTGAATTTACTATTATTTTTGTCCAAACCTTATATATATTAAGAAATTTATTAAACTCGTATAAATATTTAACTGCAAACTTAGTTATTACTTGTATATCATAAACTTCAAATTCTGAATCAGTCTCTCCTTTTCAAACCCATAGCCAGCAAGAGGTCAAGGGTATTGATCGATATTTACTATTTCAATTATATTAGTAAGAAAAAACTAACAGTAACGCGGCATAGCAGCTATTAGTGACCAAAAATAGTTTTTCCACTCTTACCATCTACGTGTTTCCTTGCCTATAAATTAAGTCACTTAGGCATTCCTTTTCCATCATCTTCATTTCTACTTAGCCAAAATCATTCTGAATTTCTTGATAGTATAATACATCGTCTCTAAATGAATACTCCAACTCAATCTTTCGCAGCTATATTTTCTCTTCTTCTGCTTTCATGCATGCAATGCCATGCACAACTTTCGGCGACGTTCTATGATAATACTTGCCCTAATGCACTCAACACGATTCGTACCAGCATCAGGCAAGCAATTTCAAGTGAACGTCGCATGGCTGCTTCGCTCATTCGCCTTCATTTTCATGATTGCTTTGTTCAGGTTAATTTAAAGATTATTCGTAAATTATTTTTATTTTTCATGTATTTTAAAGTCAATTAATTAATAGTCGAAATGGTGTTATATTGGACGTCAATTTAGGGTTGTGATGCTTCGATCTTACTTGATGAGACCCCTTCGATCGAAAGTGAAAAGACTGCATTGCCAAATCTTGGGTCCGCAAGAGGTTTTGGAATCATAGAAGATGCAAAGAGAGAGGTGGAAAAGATTTGTCCCGAGGTGGTTTCATGTGCTGACATACTAACTGTTGCAGCTCGCGATGCATCAGCAGCTGTAAGTTCATATAATTTGTTTCTTAGAAGGAGTGTGTGTATATGTATATATATATATATATATATAGATATACAGTCAAACCTCTCTGTTACAATATTCTTATATAACAATCATTTACTATAAAATTCAAATTTTTCTTGGAACCGATTATTATGTTATGTTAGAATATATGTCCTCTGATCTATAACGGCACTTCACTATAGCAGCCAAAAAATATCGGAACAAACAAGACTGTTATAAAGAGGTTTGATTGTATATATAAATTCTAGACTACAATGAATAGAACAAGATATATTTTTTATCAACTTTGTGTAAGTTAAATTAATACTATATATATATAGTATTATACTATAACCAATTAATTGGTAATCCTAATGCAAGATTATGCTGGAAACAATAGCCGCTCAGATTTTCTGTTTACTTTCTTATTTCCTAGCTGGTATACATAGATTATACACACTGATTATACACGGCTATACAAATATTATACATGGATTATACATATATTATATATCCGTCGGTTATATTACTTTTAGTTTAAGAGGTTGAACGAGGGGCTATTTAAGTTAATTTTTCAAAATAATATCAGGTGGGAGGTCCATCATGGACAGTGAAACTCGGAAGAAGAGATTCAACAACTGCAAGTAAGACACTTGCAGAAACTGATCTCCCCGGTCCATTTGATCCTCTTAATAGGCTTATTTCTAGCTTTGCAAGCAAGGGACTTAGCATAAGAGATATGGTCGCTTTGTCAGGTAATTAATCAGGATATTAACATTTATAATTATCATTTAGAATTCGAAGGGGAGCCTTGGCGTAACTGGTAAAGTTGTTGCCATGTGATCAGGAGTTTATGAGTCCGAACCGTGGAAACGGCCTCTTACAGAAATGCAGTGTAAGGCTGTGTCCGGTAGACCCTTGTGGTCCGGTACTTCCCCGAACTCGCGCATAGCGGGAGCTTAATGCACCGAGCTGCCCTTTAATTTTATTATCATTTAGAATCCGAACAACCTTATAGCTAGGAAAACGAAGGAAATTAATTTTTGCTTTGATTTCCAGGGGCTCACACAATAGGCCAAGCACAATGTTTCCTATTTCGTGATCGGATAACGAAGGAAATTAATTTTTGCTTTGATTTCCAGGGGCTCACACAATAGGCCAAGCACAATGTTTCCTATTTCGTGATCGGATTTATGGCAATGGAACAGACATTGATGCTGGATTTGCAAGCACTAGAAAACGTCAATGTCCTCAAGAAGGAGAGAATGGAAATCTAGCACCTCTTGATTTGGTTACACCAAATCAATTCGATAACAATTACTTCAAAAATCTCATTCAAAAGAAAGGTCTTCTTCAATCAGATCAAGTCCTTTTCAATGGAGGATCGACAGATAATATTGTTTCTGAATACAGTAACAGCCCTCGAGCTTTCTCGTCTGACTTTGCTGCTGCTATGATCAAAATGGGAGATATTAGTCCCCTAACTGGTCAAAATGGGATCATAAGAAAAGTCTGTGGCAGTGTCAACTAGTTCTTAAATTCCACACTATTTCTATGTTTGGTTTTGTATTAATAAAGTATATTTGTATGTTTGATGAACTGAAGTGTAATCTCATTCATTCTATTTGTTTCTTTGATATGTAAACGTTGTTCTTATGCAAATAAAAAAGTTTTTGTGTCACGTTTGGTGCAATGCTTCATTGACTTTATTTTTTAAAGCTTTACTTATCGATATGTATACTTATTTCTCTTAAATAATGTAGTAGTCTAAGCTTTGAAACTTCAGAAGCTTGGTAGATGTGAGCAATTCCTTCTCTATGAAAAGACGGTGGAGATTCAGAACTTCAAAGTCATTGTGGGCAGAATTCCTTAGAATCAAATACTGTAGCTAACATAGTACATCTTGATGAATCTCATGATATGAGAAAGATCAACCAGGTTAGGATAGGCTACTCTCTGCACTTTGAAGAACTCCAACAACTGCCCGAATACCTAATAGAATTAATTCATTCTACTAAGTTGGGAGATCCTAACTATACTGATAATGTCGTTTGGATGCCCTCCACCACTGGTCTATTTACTACTTCATCAGCATGGCAAGCTATAAGACAGTCAAGAGGCATTACACCAATTCTGAAGGGAGTTTGGCACAAATACTTACCCTATAAAATGTCCTTTTTGATGTAGAGATTAATTAAGGGTAAATTACCTTTTGATGATATAATTTCTAGATTTAGACAGAATATTGTGTCAAGATGTAACTGTTGCAGGATACCACAAGTAGAGACCATGCAACATACTTTTATCAATGGACAGATGGCAAAAAATACATGGATACACTTTGGCGCACCACTGGGAATCAGATGGGAGGACAACACTATTTTGAATATTCTTAGCAACTGGTGGAGTTGTAAATCCAATAACAAGGTACTTCGGGTCGTTTACGGTCAAAATCGAGTTTACCCTTCGTACGACTAATCGAGATTAGAACATGATGGTCTGAGATTCATCATTGTAATATTGAGCCATGATGTGAAGTTAGGTTGTCGAGCTCGAGCCCCAGAGACTGATCAAGATCGAGATCGGCCAAGACAGAGCTCGAGACCCAGAGACCGATCAAAAATCGAGATCGGCCAAAATCGAGGTCGAACAAATAGAGACCAATCAAGATCGAGAACGAGCCAAGAAACAAAAAAGCCGTTATAGCCACAATTAGGGGGCGAATCTCGGCGCAAATCAAGGAGAGACTAATTAATTAATCTATCATGGGATCTCCACTATGTATTTTTAATTATATCCAAAATAGGATTTCTCCACTATATTATGGGTTGTTATCATTTGTAGAAGTGTGGTCAGATTCATTGAGATTCATAGAACATAAAGCAATATACTATCATTTTCTGACTTTGATATTTAGTCATATTGTTCTTCTATCAATCACTCTCCATTCAATTTGAAGGTGATAAAACTTGAAGGCTTAGACTAACTAATTCATTCGGTTTGCATTCATTTTCTTTTACATCTAATTTCGATATTTATTTACTTATTTTTCCCAATTTGTATCAAGTTATACCACGTATCCTTAGAACTACGTATAAATTCAATTGCTATCCATTTTTTGGGTAAACATAGGTAATCTTGAAAATCACCCCATTGTTATTTGTTGGGAATTGTAGAAGGCTAGATGTGCTTCAAGGTATGGAGGTATTAAGATTTCTTTTACAAGAGTTCAATTCCAGGTTCTTTCCCATTTGAGATGGGTGGTTTTTAAACATAACATTTCTATAGAGGGATTTCTCCAATGGCATAGTATATGTGATAAACTCATGGCCTTAACAACAAAGATTATATGTATTCCTGTAAGTTGGGAAAACCCTTTATTTGGTTGGGCCAAGCTTAAGGTAGCAAACAGGGTAATAATATGATTGGCGTTGGGGGCATTTTAAGAGATCACAGGGGTAATATGATTATAGCTTTCTCACAAAATTTGGGGAGTGGCACAAGTAATTTGGCAGAAGCTAAGGTTGCACTTCTAGGCCTACAGTGGTATCATTCTAATGGTTATGATAGAATTATCCTAGATTGTGATTCCAAACTAGTGATTGATATGTCGAATGATAATTTAAAATCCCTCTAGCACATGAACAACACTATTCGAAAGATACCACATCTCATTTTTCAACACAATACTACTATTAGACATTGTTACAGGGAGGCTAATAATATGGCGGACATACTTGCAAAATGGAGTCATGAGATTCATGAGGCTATAATCTTTAATAATAATTTTCCGGAGCAAGCCTTTGGTCACTACAAACTTGACAGAATACAGCTTCCTAACCTCACGCATAAAGTGGTCGAGAATATCTTTGTTGCTCGATGAATGCCTCTTTGGCCTGTTGCTATGACAAAATTGTTAGGGAATGAGTTATATGTCACAAGCTCTTTTGGTTATCTAGCACATATAAAAGATCCGTGGAACAAGTTTAACTTTGAATCTGATATCTGTACTAGGTAGATATTAAGATAGGTTTTATTTTGTATTTGGGGGTTAGTTTTATGTCCCCCTCCTCTTGTACTTTACTTTGATTATCAATAAACAAGGTAGGGATCAATGCGAAACCCTCCATCACCACGGAAGGTGAAAGTCCGGGTCGATGGATTAATTTTTTTTTTTTAAAAGTACATCTTAAGGAGCTTGAATCTCAGTTTTGGCATGATTTTGCGGAGTTTTGAGGTGATTTGAATTTTATTCAAAGTAGAAGATGAAACATGGGGAAAAAATGATGTGTATCATACTGTGTATCATTTATGTATCATATTTGTATCAAATATATATCACGTGTATATTCATGTATACTTCTGTGTGTGATACAAGTTTGATACATGTGTCAAAGAAGAATTTTTTGAACTCGATTTTAACTACGGATTTTGATATCAAATCAGCCTAAATCACCTCCAATCTTCCTCAAAATTTGTATATTGACTCATCTAACTCCTTTTAAGCGAAGCAAATTCACATTTTTTTCTGAGTCGATAAGATGATCCATGAAAACTGCATAATCACTGAAATATCTAGAATGTGCATTAGGCGACTGTTACTCGTAAGCTATGAGATTTCTCAAGATAGTCTCAGTATCATCAACGACGTGAAAACAAGGAATTTTCATCAATCCATTCTCGAATGTAATGTCAAATAAACTTGTGCTATCTTCAAGGTTGTCTTCCTCCAAACAAGTATAGACAGTTCCCACCTTTGCAAAATTAACTCCAGCTTCACAAAGCTCTGTTGCATTTGGCATAATGTCATGCCATATTAAGTGGTTACTATCTATTGCTATTTCTTTTGACTTAATTATTTGTAACAGATTCCCGCATAAGCTTTTCCCACAACGTTCGATTTCAATGCTAGGATTATTCCGAGTTAAGCTAGTTTTCATCTCTGAAGGGTGGCATGACATGTGTACTAATTGAAGTAAATGTTTGATATTTTTGGCATTACCTTCAGTCTCAACAAAGGATGCAGGAGTAATCTTTGGTAAGCAAGGAAGAAAGGTACACTTCACCATTATTATGAATGATGTTTGATCAACTTCCATTGTCATGTCATGAAGTTTGGCGAGGATAAAGAAAGGAAGTTGGTTTTCTAGTAACAACAAATCTCGACGTACTTGATTATCTATGCAACCTCCTCTGATAATTATGTCTTCTCCTGTTGGAATTATTCCACAACACTCTCGAATATACTCAACCACAAAACAACCATCAACCAATAACATCAGCAAAAATTCACCAATATTGTCACTATAAAAGTCATGTATATCATCATAACACTTACGCGCTTCATCCTTCAATTCTTCTATTTCTCTGATGCAACTTTCCACATCAATCCCTTCTTTCCTTCGGAAAAACCGTTGTAGGTACATCAGTTTGTACTTTTCAATCGACCGAAGTTCAGTATTGTGTTTATGGTAAGGGCCAATGGAGATCAACATTGGCTTATAAGAATTTGGATTTGATTCACTTAGCCCTGCACTTACTTTGAATATGGTAGTTGATTTGATAGACGAATTGTTGAAATCCTTAAAATTTTCATCATATATTTGCTTTGCAGATTTAATTGTTTGCAACCTTGATTGATCTTGACCATTTGTTTCCTCTATGTCGATTAAATAATCCACTTTCCTCCCTTCTTCTATCTGTACGTAATTAATGGAAAAGAATCAAAAAATTTAAGTATTACCTAGCTTATAAAGGATAGCATAAAAGTGAAGGACACAATGAAGGACACAACATATATAACTTCTTTCCTTAAAAGTCTTTTATGATATTCTTCCCCAGAATTTATATCACTTCTCTTCAAAATAAGGATAAATTGATATTTCCTTTATTGAATAGATAGATTATCACCGCGTGGATCGACATAACATTACATTAAGTTATTGTAAATATAGTAAGGCGAAGAACTGTTGTTCAGTGGATGTGATCTGTTGCGGAGAGCATTGACTTAAGATTTAAGGAGAGTAATTAGTTGACCCGATACAAATATTTATTTGGGGGTCGGTACATCTCTCATGCCTTATTACAAGTTTTTTCGTTTTAATTAATGCAAACTATGTCATTACTGAATGACCTAGACATGACCTTAGTAAACCGAATTAAAGAAGTATAGCTTGTTTTTGCGTGTGTGTGTGAGAGAGAGATAGTACCTCATTCTCTGTAGCTTCATTTACAGAAGTTTGATGAAGAAGTGGAATTTGATGATCCATTCGGGTAATCTCAATATGATGTGCCATTCTTCTAATTAATTCGATAATTTTCTTGAAACTGTAATTCCAACAGGAGAGAGAGAGAGATGAGTTAAGAGATGGAAACACAAGAGAGTAATATGTTATAGAGTGATAAATTGATAGTGACGAGTTATACAGCCAACTCCAATTATTTTGAGTTTACAGTATACGTAATAGTAGTTATTCCACTAAAAACTAATTTTGAAACAAAAAAGTATGAGTAGAAAGATGAACAAACGATCGCTACGAATAGTAATTTCCTCAAACATATAATTCTGTAGCTTGAGCTAACAAAGAATGGAAGGGGAAAAAAGGTAGCAAAGAATGTAATTAATTTATTGGGCAAATATAGAATGAGAAATGCAGAAGTACTTACTTGCCTCTTTGTTCCTCTTGCATGCGTTGTCCTGAATTAGGACGAGAAGGGGAAAGCAGAATTATAAGGGGAATGCGAATTTTCTTTTTATTGTGTAGAGACAATCGAAAGCCTTCTTTTTTAAAATAAAAAATAAATTGATTTCCTGCTCGGGTATACATTGGGACTCGATTACATCCGGATTTGTACCGAAAAATTGCACATTACGAGGTACAGAGGCGGATGTAGTGTTCTGGGAACGGGTTCAACTGAACTCATAACCTTCGACGCGGAATAAAAATATATATGTAAAATTTCATTAAAATTGCAAAAATAGCAGATATGAACTCATAACTTTAAAAATATAATAGGTTCAATGTTAAAAACCATAAAAGTTGAACACATAAGGTTTAAATTCTGGATCCGCCTCTGACGAGTTAAAGGGCTCTATAATAAAAACGATTTCATACTCAAGCTCTAACACGAGATCATTTATCACTCAACCATAATCCTGATTGATAAAAGTCAAAATTAATACCGTTGATGTTAAACGTGGGACGAAAAAGATGTGTAGAACCACAAATTGTTGTCTTTCTTTGACTCGTTCAATACCAGAACTTTCCCTGCAGCTAGCCAGCTACTACATTAATATTGCACTCATAAAATTGACTTCTTTTTCAAAATTTTGAAGTAAACGCTGCCTAGTTGGCACGTCCAAATTAATACTCTCCCGTTTTATTTTATTTTGGTCTACTTGCATAAAATTTAAAAATCTTAAATATACCATATTATTTATGTAGCTATAAAATTTTCAAAACTTATAGTTTTAATATATCATAGTAGTTGTGTTGCTATAAAAAAAATATTATATAAAATAGTGTCAAACAAAATAGAACAGAAAGAGTAGCTGACAATAATAATTGGGAACACCCGGTCCCAAACCAACTTAACTCTACGAGATTTGAGCCGACTCATTTGTCGATTATTTGCCATGTGCTGCATCTTTATGCCTCAAAGATCAATATTAGAGAAAATTATCAATCTGTATACTTGTTTCTCTTAAATAGTGGAGTCAGTTTTTGCCAAGATATGGGATAATACGGATATGTTGCTGTTGATGTAGTCGTCTAAGATTTGAAAATCATGAAAATTTCAGAGCCTCGAATTTTGAGACTGTGATTGTCCATCGATTACTATGTTATAAAATAATACTAATAATCTAGTAATCTTGCCCGCATATTCGTTGGTTTTTTTCCAGCTTTTCGAGCCATGTATACTACCTAATTGTCACTTTCATATATAATTAGATGAAAGGAATTTCTTGAAATATCTGAAACGGTATTCTGAACAAGAAATTTCCTAGTTGGTAGTTCAAATTAGGAAAAACAAACTTGAGGTTCATTCTCTTGAAGATAGGTAAAAGGTTATAGCATCATCTCTCAAATGGTTTGGTCAATACTAGTCAAATGGGATAGACATATTTCTAAGCTCAGAGGCCATTTTACATTTTACACACACACGCCACATTCTACACACACGACACGCCTATATATATATAGGCGCGCACACACTCAACCACCTGATCAGCCAGGAGACCGTCTTTAACTTCTCTATACATGGGGATCATGGGGAAAGTACTCCCAACGGAGCAAAGACAAGCTTCTATCGCTAATGTCATGCTTCCTTTGCTATGCCCCTCGCTTAGCCCCGCTCTTTGGTTTAGGATGGATCCGGACTAGAAGCGAAAATACCGTAAAAATGGCTTCAGACTTGGAGCTTAAAGTGCTTAGCTGATATCATAGGGAGAAGGGCAAAATATCTTTTCCGATGATCAGCCACACTGGCACTGAGACACAGTCCGGACTCCCACGGGGCAGCAGTGGGGAATCTTGAACAATGAGCGAAAGCCAGAGTTTTACAACCTGTGAAGTTACAACGCCCGCTTTTGTTAGCACATATCATTGGAATTTGAAACCAAAAGTTGTAATCAACCCATTATTTAACTATATAATAAGTGAAAGGTTCCTTGGACGACCAAGGGCATTGCGATAAATATAACTTTCTTTGGGGGCATTATGGTAATAGCGTAACCTTATTGACTTCCAAGTGCCCTACTTGAAACACAACGTGTGTTTATTAGCTTAGCTTTTCCTTTTGGTTCCTCTTTGCAATCTGAGAGAATTCTCAGTTGAAAAGAAGAAGAAATGATAACAGAGAGGTACACTAACCTTTTACCACTATGCTTTTGAAGCTGGGCAAGCGAAACAGCAATTTTAGCACCAACAGAGGCATTATTTTTCACGAGTGCAATATCTGAAACTTCATTAAAAAAACTCGAAAGATGGGACAAACTGAAAGAAATAATTTAATTCAGGTTGTACTGTAGAGATGATTAAAATAATTTATTGTGAAATTTTTCTTTCTCCACCTGGACTTGATGAATGATATGCAAACTAAAAATCATATAGCAACATCAGATAAAGGATACTTGAAGCCAGAGATGCTCCACCAGTAAGTTCGTTCACTCTTGCAAGCAAGAATGGAGTTTCAGCATTGCCAGTTATCTTCTTCTCTCTGAGGTTTGCAATTCCATCCCACCATTAATATGTCAGAAGTATGTGGAAAAGGCAATTAAGGTTCAAAGAACCATGTGCTTCCGTAAATAAGAGGCTTCAGCAGAATACTCACCGTGCTTCTTGGAGAGCTTGCTGTATTGCCGACTCAATCAAACTTCCAGAAGCAGAATGCTCCCGTGGAATGGGAAGTGCTATCAATATTCCACTCTTCCGCTCAAGTCTTATATTTGCGTCTGCAGTCAAAGTTAGAGAATACAAGAAAAAATGCTATAATTAATGAGTAAATGAATGATGGAAGGAATAGGTCTGGGGCTGCTTACCAATAACTCGAGCACAATGTTCTGGCGATTCTACACGAGCAGGTGCCTAAGTTTTATGTCAAAAGATAACCAATTAGAAAACATGATGTAATGTTCATTACAAATATAATTAAGAAAATATGATCTGGTGTTAACTGAAATTACATGAGACTGCTCATAAGTTATTCAAACATTCCAAAAGAAAAGAAGTGATCTATTCACCTATGCTAACTAATATGAAATCAGTTTCTTCTGAGCCTCCCATCATTCCCAATAGTCAAGGGAATGAAAATATTTGAAAAGGAAGAGAACCCACCTTTTGACCATGTTAGTGTTTGGTGTTGACAGACAGCACATTTCAGCAGGTAACAATGGTTGATTCCTTTTTCCTATACTTCACTCTTTCACAGTTCAGTATAACAATTTACTCTCTCCGTTTCATTTTATATGGAGGTGTTCACCGGGCGTTTGACCCATAAACTTTATATATATACCATACCAAAGGTAGTCTTAGAACTTGTGGTCTTAAATATGCCACGACGTTCCTATAGCTATAAGAGAATATCATTAGGGGTGAAATGAGAGGTTTAAAATTAAATAAAGTTTCCAAAAATAGAAATATGTCATTCTTTTTTGGACAAACCAAAAGAGTACTACATAAGAAACATATAGGTTAAGATGATATAAGAGTACTACACTCCACTTTGTTTGTTCAATGAAACTTCTAAACCACGCTAATTTTACAATTGCTCCCTTTTAAAGTGAGTATATAAAGATCTACTTATCAAGAGCCTGACAGGCAACTCTTGGAACATTGAGATATAATTATACTCCAGATACATTATAAGCTATATGGCTCACTCAGTTTACTTCTTTCTCCTCATTTATCCTTGGCCAAGTAGCAGAGAGGACATAATATATTATGGCATTTCCGTTCTTCGAAATGTTAGTTTCCAAAATCAAATCCAGAAATAGGCTTCTAGGTTTGAGAATGTGACGACATTTCCCAAAACATTGCTGACTATGCTCCATTCTTTACACCTTTTGTGAGTATAGGGAATTTGGTTTCAAGGTTTTAACCTGAAAAGGGGGTTACTTGTAATATACAGAACAGATGCCAGAAGAGGGATGTAAAAGTGCATTTTGCTCCAAGTTAAAAAGGTTTCAACAGAGATTAATACCTTGGAAACTTTTTCCATCAGGAGAATGTATCATAAATTGCTTGGTGAGTTTCAGAAGGTGCCCTGGAGGAGGATCATATGCAACAATTTTGGTGCTCCTAAATGGATTTTTATACTGAGAATAGCGGCATGGGAAGATTGCATACCAAAGATAGGTTGGCTAAGTGGGGAATAAGTATTAACCAAGAATGTTCCTTGTGCTCTTCGGAATTAGAGACTACCTCTCATCTATTCTTTCAGTGTCCATTTTCTGCAAACATATGGAACAACATTCTGCAATGGCAAGGGATTATGACCAATTGGATGGCAAGAAGAACTGCAGTGGATGATGACCAATTGCAAAGGGAAAACTGCCAGTGATCATATACTCAGAATGGCTATAGCTGGCACTGTGTATCGTCTTTGGAAAGAAAGAAATTTGAGAATTTTCAAGGGAAAAAGCAGGAGTACCGAGCATATCATCAAAACTATTGTTCAGGAGATCTTCTATCGGGGCCAGTCAAAACCTAAGATAGCGAAGAAGTTGCAAACCCTGAATTTTTATCCTATTCAGTGTTTAGCCAGGGTCTGAAGTTGAGGAGAGAACGTTGTGTTCTGCTGAAACTGTAATGTAGTTCTGCATTTTTTTTTTTCGTTGTAATACTTCCAGTTGGTTAATAAAAAATTTTATTTTCCAAAAAAAAAAAAGGTTTCTACAGATAATCATTGAACAATCTTTTTGAAGCTCCTCTCTTACAGTTGGATCTTAGTGCATCCATGTCCTCTTTTATGCCTTGTGGAACAAATGTTGTACTAATGTAAAAACATCTTCTTTTCTTTGAGTGGAACAGTTGGAAAGGGATCTATATGATGGGTACATATAACATAGGGTTAATAACAAGATGTGAACCTTGCAGCCACTGGTTTGTGTGAAGAAAGCAGGGAACTCATCGGTTTTATATGCTGCAACAGTAACTCTTTGAGTTTCCTGTAGGTCACGATAGAAAAAGAAAGGGTTGAATTTCCATGTCATCCATTATCATGTATAAGAGATCTGAAGTAAAATAAGAATGTTGGTACAAACCAAATATTCAAGTGTTCGGGGAATATCTAGTATCGATTTTACACCAGCAGAGATCACAGCCACAGGAATATTTCCAAGCTCGGTAAGATCAGAAGAAATATCCAATGCTGTAAAAATAAATCCATAAGAACTACTCAAACATAATAAATAAAAAAATAAATGCGAACAAGAAAAGAAAAGTTGAAAGCTAAAGAAGTGCTTATTTCATTACGAAAATGTTTGCTACCTTAAACAAAAAATGCTTGAAGAGAGCTCTAAATGACAACCATGTAGAGATCGGGTTTATTAGAAGCAGCCTAATAATCCCACAATATAAGGAGACAACATTCCATTGTGGGACACTCTAACTCCCTGCATGCACAGACCCGGACATCTAGAGCGTGGATAGCAATAATATGGGGGCCAACATCGGATAAACCAAGAATAGAGATAAAACTGTCTTTGATACCATGTGAGAAATAAAGACACATGAGAAATGAAGAATGTTAAGAAAATGGACCATGGCTCTATCCCAACCCCTTAAAGGCTAGCTTATAAGGTGAGAATTGTCAAAACCATGGAAGGAGATAACAGTTCTCTCAACCTATGACACTCTTACACCCCTCCTAGCAGACCAGGTCTAGACATTTGGAGCACGGGAAACAAGTAAAGCAAGAATAGGGATGGCACTTACTTTGATATCATGTTAAGAAAATGAACTTTGATCTTAACTCGACCTCAAAAGCTAGCTTATAAGGTAAGAATTGCCCAAGATCATTTAAGTAGCAAACAGTTCATAGTGATGGAGACATTCTAAGCACCTCATATTAACCAGGTCCGTAGATCTAGAGCCATTTACATAAGTTGAAAATCATTATATTTGGAGCTAATCAGCAAGATAATCATCTGAAAAAGCTCTACATTGCTCCTGGTAATAGGTTGGAGCTGAACACCCTCGCTTAGTGCAACTCATGCTTTATTCATATTGATGATACTGCTGATCACTTACCAGTCTGTACACTAAAATGTCCTTGACATGCATCTTGTTCTCCATTCTTGATTTTTATTTATCAAACAAATACTTGTTTGCCAACTATTGTCAACAAATGATCAACGTAATTTGGCAAGCTATCATTCTAATTAAAAATCAGATGCTACCAAGCAAAATGCATAATTCTAGCATCACCACATAGACAAAGCACATATATAAGCATTGATTTACTCACTGTTCTCTCCATGTCTATGAACTCCTCCAATACCACCGGTCACAAATATTGGAATACCAACCTACAAGATAGGGAAGATACTTTTGACAAAAGATCCAGATGAATCAGAAGAAAACAAGCAATATACTAGAGAAATCCAATATGAATGCAGTCATCACCATTGAAGCAAGATACATTGTTGCAGAGACAGTAGTTGCTCCATTCTCCCTGCCTGCCATCTAGAAAAAAATACAAGAAACAGTAACTTAGAAAAAACTTAATTTGACAGCTTTGTGGCGGCTTCCCAAGAATATTTGTAGGATCCTGGAAGATATCCAAACATATGCTTCGGACTTTTTGAAAGGGAACACTTAGAGATGATGCATATATCTAGCCTTCTATGGCTTAAACACATGGAAAACAGATGCCGGTCAGAGACGAAAGGTAGAACCAAATATAACAATGTCCAGAAGATTGCACACCTTTGAGTACTTAATAATAGACATCAATAGTGCAAAATCAAAAAAGAGTGCGGCATCATCATTTGTTCTTGGTTCTTTCCACCCTACTAATTATAATTTTTAGCAACAGCACACATCACAATTCCACTCCAATTAAAAGACCAACAATATTATTCTTTCACTCTTTAAACCAAAACAAGAATATTATAATCCCATCAAGGATGGAATTTTATGAGATTTCATTAAGGTGGTTTGTTCATAAATGGTGATGATAATCATGTCCATTGCTGTGATTAACTACAGATAAATTCCTTGTAAGCTTATATGACAAGAGAAGTAAGTTTTTAGTAGGGGGCAGGCAAATTGTCATAGTTATATGGGTGAACTTATATTGAAGGCTTGCTGTAAGTTTGAGGGGGAAATATTTATAAGTGCAATCTTGAAGAAAAATACTTCACAGGAATTAAAGCAATCTTATCGTAGGTGGAGGTTAGTGGTGCATGGTTGGGAGAGCATGTCTAAGAAGAGAAGGAGATTCTAGTGAATCGCGAACAAAATCCAGGCTTCTGGAATTGATGCCTTCAGGACAAAACCATACAAGCGAATGATCAATTCTCTTTCAATGTCAAGGCTCACACACTAATTAACAAGTGAGACGGCTCAAGCGGTTTGTGTGAAGAGCTTTTTCGTCATCTTTTGGTATGTTTCTGAAAGGAACAATGAAGTAAAAAGGTTTTAAAGTAAATAAGTAAACCTTCTTTTTAATTTAAAAGTCACGCTTTCCTCAAAATACTTAAAAATGTGGTAAAGGGAGGAATAATCAATAATAAAACGTTTTGTTATAATATGAGAAATGTCTTCCTAGAAATATTTAGAACTGTAAAATGGGAGTGTAAAACAAACATAGGATAGTGCAAGCTCTGATGAAGTATATTTGTAAACTTATATAGTCA